>NC_140167.1:163653716-163767192 GCF_963971535.1 Notolepis coatsorum
ATTCTTATATTCAGAGTTAATTATATTGTTTACAACGTTTATTTTTTTCTCATATTTTTATATTCAGATCTAATTGTATTGCCTATATTTATGTCTTACTATTACCCTGTCCATACATGTACCTCCCCCTCCCCCATGCTGCTATGATGCCAGGATTTCCCAAGGGGATCAATAAAAGAATATCTTATCTATATCTTATCTTAAATGTTTGTTTGTCAACATGTTTGTATTTCAGCGTGCTGATTGGTTGTCGTAAAGGACGTCTTCAGTTGAATGAGGTCCAGAAAATGAAAGAGCCTTTTTCTAATCGGAGGAACATGTTCACCCATCAATATATATATATGGGCAGGATGAGGTCAGTAAGAGATGTAACTAAGAGTTAAATGATAAATGATCTCTTCAATTGTTAACTCCTTTATCTATGTGGATTCATTGTGTTTTTAATTAACATACATAGTTAATCTGCTGTCTTTTTATTTATGCAGATGACAAGTTAATGATCTCTACTTATGAATGTGTTAAAGGTCATATGAATTGCTGATCCAGCCTGACCCCTCACAGTCTTATAATAACAACAGGGTTCCAGTTGTGGGAAAGGGTTTAAAATAGGTTTATGTTTCTAATCACTCTGAAGATAGAAGACACGGATACACCCTAAAGATGATCCGTGTGTCTCCAGTATACCAGGTGTATAACGTCGCTGTTAGCGTCATGCTCACCCAGTCGCCCCCAGGCTCTGCACTTTAAGAGCCACGTGGTGTAACGGAGATGCCTGCCGGTCAACCGGGGTCGTTCCTCTAGACCTCACCTGTCCTGTCCCCCCTCTCTCTTCAGCCTTCTCTCACCTATACGTTGGTGTGATGATATCAGACTATCTAGACTATATGACTTCATAAACACACCAATTATGCACCAGTTGCCTTGGATTTCAAGATGTCAATTCCATAGATACACATTTACAACACAGTGTAGTATATGGTGATTGGTTTAAATAATTGGTTAATTCTTTATAATTCTTGTGAAATTGTGTTCAGGAGAGCGTCGAGAAAAAGTCAACTGATGATGCTTACATTTTACTGTAAATTGTATGGACTGTATGTTTCAGAATGTATACACATATTTTCGAATTTAGAAAATATTCTATCTTTGACTGTGTATTCTTATTTTTGACTACCTAAAATGTTTATTGTGAGCGATCTGTTGTGCCGACTTTACCTCGGGATTAATAAAGTACTTCTATATTCTATTCTACTGAGTCAGGTGTTTGGGTGCATCAATTAATATTACGTGGATAAGGTAAGAACAACAACAATGCACAATGGTATCGACGATGGGGACTCGGGAGCCCACGGATTTACAAGGACGCACGCATCACACAGTTTTCCTCCCGGTATGAACGAGAGCTCACCGTACCTTCGCTTGCAGGTAGTGGGGGGTAGTAATAGGAGCACTGGGGGAACATCTGTTGATTCCACACTTTTCCCATGAAGATTTGTAAACTGGTCGCACAAGACGCTCTGATGATGAAGTGGATCTAGTATTCCCGGCGATTCCGTTTTTCAGGAGTGTTGAGTTCTCGTTCTCTCTCTCTCTCTCTCTCTCATCTCTCTCTCTCTCTCTCTCTCTCTCTCTCTCTCTCTCTCTCTCTCTCTCTCTCTCTCTCTCTCTCTCTCTCTCTCTCTCTCTCTCTCTCTCTCTCTCTCTCTCTCTCTCTCTCTCTCTCTCTCTCTCTCTCTCTCTCTCTCTCTCTCTCTCTCTCTCCCACAGCGGTATTGTGCGTCGGACCTGCTTCGGCTCGATGCTGAGCAGTTTTAAACAGAGGTCGACCATAAATATCACAATGGGTCAGTTTTGGAGTGACAGGCTGTTGTTTACTGGGAGTAAGCATAGCCAAACAGATCGTTTTTTTTTTTTTTTTATTATTATTATTATTTACCTACAAATATGAATCATTGTTTAAGCATTTAAACACGCAATGACCCAGAGAATGATTATATCATTTATCCATTGACCATATAAGATTAGGAAGATTAGGTTTTTGTTTCTGAGATTTGAAATACATGCTTTTTATTAGAATGAGTATAAAACACTCATTCGAAACACTTTACTGGGAGTAAGCATAGCCTAGCCAGCCTATACTTGATAAATAAACAGATAAAATAATCGAGCTAATCGTTAGTTTTTGCTTTGTCGTCATTTAATTATTTTATTTTTATTTACCTACAAATAATAATCATTGTTTCAGCATTTTAAACACTCAATGGACCCAGAAATTATGATATCATTTATCCGTTGACCATATAAGATTAGGAAGATTAGGTTTTTCGTTTCTGAGATTTGAAATACATGCTTTTTATTAGAATGAGTATTTATTATTTGTGTGAGAGGCTTAGTGTTGAGCCCGTGATATACAGTAGATTAGATTATGGCCTAGTAGAAACAGAGAGGGAACTTCCTGCTCTCAGTCAGAAACAGGAAACTCTATGTCCTGCCAGGAAGGTCCCTAATTTCTGCTTGAGACCTCTGTTCAAAATGGAGAATCAGAGGTGTTGCCTTTTGGGGGGCCCTATTGAGATCATTTACATTTGACAACCCTCGGTCTTAAAGTTGCAATCGCAAAACATTTTCATAAATAAATGTAAAATGTTCTACTGTTGATATAACATACCATGATTCCACCCATACCCAGTTAATGAAAAACTTTTAAATTTGGTACATTTGCTGTTGCTCTAAACATGGTGTCTGGTAGGGACATTCCTGGGGAAATTGTCACGTCACCAGCAGCAACAATGTTCGGAACAGCAGTGTATAAAGTACTTGAAAGACGTACTTGAGTAAAAAGTAAAGATATCTTACTTGAAAGTGACTCTGGTAAAAGTTAAAGTCAACCATAAGAAAAGCAGTTAAAGCGGCTCATATTCCTTTATGATCCTCTTGGGGGGAAATTCGGGCATTCATAGCAGCATGGGGAGAGGGAGGGGAGGGACAGGTATGGGCAGGGTAATAGTATAAAGACATACATATATACAATTATATCTGAATATAAAGATATGAGAAAAAAATAAACAGTGCAAACAATATAATTAATTCTCAACATAAAAAATATGAGAAATACAAACAGTGTATACAATATAATTAACTCTGAATATAAAAATATGAGAACAAATCAACAGTGTAAACAATATAATTAACTCAACAAGGTACCCTAACTGGCACGATATACATCATACGTTGTAGTCCGAGCAGGTTTTGGTGGTTAAGAGTCAGACACACTTAGTGGTCAGACATTCCTAAGGTCTGTAGCGTTCGCAAATTCGTCAAATCGTGGAAGCTCTCGATGCCATAATGCTGTTTCCATGGATCTTTAAACATATGGTTATTGCTGTATATTGTCACTTTTCTCCTTTTGTCGGAGGCGGCAGTACCCTCTTGAAATGTACTTAAAGATATAATATGCCGGGGTGGCTGGGTAGCGCAGTGGACTAAGCACTCTCGCCTACCACCGCAGAGACTGTGGGATCAAAAACCAGCTGTCAGCAGTACCTCCGGCTTGGTCAGTCGTCCCTACTAACACAATTGGCAGTGTTAGCGGGTGGGAAGTTGGTGGGGTTTGTGTCCTGGTCGTTGTGAACTGTGACTTGTTCAGCAGGGAGGGGATCTGGGGACAATAGCGTGAACCTCAGAGAGACACTATGAACATCAATTAGCTGACAAAGTAGGATCGTTTGTGACTAGAATTGTCTTTATTGTCTCGTTTGTGGACTAGAATTGTCTTTAGTGTCTTGTTTGAGGACTATAATTGTCTTTATTGTCTCGTTTGTGGACTAGAATTGTCTTTATTGTCTCATTTGTGGACTAGAATAGTCTTTATTGTCTTGTTTGAGGACTAGAATTGTCTTTATCTGAGGACAACACCAGTGGAACACTCATATCAGCGGTTTAAATTGTTCTCAGTACCTCCGAATTCCAACAAGAAATCGTCCACATTCTCCTCTTCAACATAGCAGCATCCTCAAAGCCCCTCTCTCCAAACGGCAGGAACCACCCCGAGGCCTGAGCTAAAACAACAAGGTGATGTACTAATGGAGACCAAACCACTGGCTCAATACCGTGTAGTGATGGAGGCAGTGTTGTAGTACTCGAGTCCATGACTTGGACTTGAGCACTGATGACTCGGACTTGGACTTGAGCATTGACTGCATTCGGACAGGTGCAGATGAGAGACATTTGGTATAAGATATTGATGGCTAGTGCATTTGTTTGGCTATTGTGTCACAAAGTAAATAAACTCCCTATGAAACGGTGACCGCTGTGTCATTTATGTTTAATGTAGACCTTTTTTTATTTGCTCTTTTCAGCTCTTTGACGGCCAGAGTGGAGTGGACTCAATCTTGATGACTTGGACTCGGACTCGGGTAATGGGGACTCGACTCGGACTGGAGATTTAGTGACTGGACTACAACACTGTCATACAGTACATACTGTAGTCGCCTCCTGCATGTTGCCTCCTACCTCTGAACATGGTTAGGTGTATATGACTGGGGGGGGGGGGGCATTACAGTAATATGGTAAAAAGAAAATGTCTTTTTAGTAGAGAGAGAGAGAGAGAGAGAGAGAGAGAGAGAGAGAGAGAGATAATGATAGAGAGACAGAGAGAGAGAGAATGAGAAAGAGAGAGAGACAGAGAGAGAGGGGGGGAGAGAGTGAGAGAGAGACAGAGAGAATGGGAGAGAGAGAGACACACAGAGAGAGAATGATAGAGAGAGATGGAGAATGAGAGAGAGACAGAGAGAGACAGAGAGTGAGGGGAAATTACATCATTCATTTCAGTCTTTGTAACCCTGTAACTTTGTATCTCCCCTTTAACCTGTGGGTTTCATTTAACCGCAGGGTTTCTATTCATTCTCCGGGTTCTTGAAATCTGAACTGAGTTTTCTCCCCTTTTCATTCCTGTTCTCTCCTCCTCCTCCTCCTCCTCCTCCTCCTCCTCCTCCTCCTCCTCCTCCTCCCCCCACCCCCGCCTCCTCCTCCCCCTCCCCCTCCTCCAGAGTCCCTCGGCTCTGCCCTCCGTCTGATCTCACATTTCTGCAGACCTACAGCAGATTGTTTATGTTGCCGGACGAGAGGGAAACACGGAGGGCCCTGAGATTTTAGTGTCGAGCTGCAGTGGTGCCTCCAGAATGTAGTGCCTCTAGAATGTAGTATGTCTAAAATGTAGTGTGTCCAGAATGTAGTGAGTCCAGAATGTAGTTCCTCCAGAATGTAGTTCCTCCAGAATGTAGTGCGTCCAGAATGTAGTGCCTCCAGAATGTAGTTCCTCCAGAAAGGTAGTGTGTCCAGAATGTAGTGCGTCCAGAATGTAGTGCCTCCAGAATGAAGTGCATCCAGAATGTGGTGTGTCCAGAATGTAGTTCCTCTAGAATGTGGTGCGTCCAGAATGTGGTGCGTCCAGAATGTAGTGCCTCCAGAATGTGATTCCAGAATGTAGTGCCTCCAGAATGTGGTGCGTCCAGAATGTGGTGCCTCCAGAATGTAGTGTGTCCAGAATGTGGTGCATCCAGAAAGTAGTGCCTCCAGAATGTAGTTACTCTAGAATGTAGTGCCTCCAGAATGTAGTGCGTCCAGAATGTAGTGAGTCTAGAATGTAGTGCGTCCAGAATGTAGTGCGTCCAGAATGTGGTGCCTCTAGAATGTGGTGCATCCAGAATGTAGTGCCTCCAGAATGTAGTTCCTCCAGAATGTAGTGCGTCCAGAATGTAGTGCGTCCAGAATGTAGTGCCTCTAGAATGTGGTGCGTCCAGAATGTGGTGCATCCAGAATGTAGTGCCTCCAGAATGTAGTGCCTCCAGAATGTAGTTCACACAACGGAACAGTTCACATAACATAATTCTGTATAAAAGGAAAGTATAGCCTACAAAAAAAGAACTTATGGCGCGTTATGCGCACAATTTAAACCATGTACTAAAGAAATAATGGATTAGATTCCAGTTCCAATGTAACCTGTAGGCTACCTGTACTGTAGCGTGGCTGGGGGCCTGGCTGGGCTGTCTGTCTGCCTGGACTCGGAGCTGACCGGGGGGTTGATAGCGGTGGCCGGGCTGGGTGGGGAGCTTACTGCCGATGCATCTTCAGTAACGTTAGAGTCAGTCTACCTTTGCTGCCTGCTGGAACAATGATGTTCTTTTTCGTACCTTTGCCGTCTCCTGTTCGGCTTTCGCTCTCATCTTGTTTTTCTGAGCACCGCTTGGGTATTTGCGCTTCATTTTTACCGGCGCTTCCCGCTGTGTTTTGAACGCTGCCTATGAACATTAGTTATCAGCCGGCTAGCCCTATCGCAGGTGAGCAAATAATTACAACATAGCAGGGAGGGGGGGGGGGGGGGGGGGGGGGCGCCCTCTGCGCGAGATGCATCCAGCTGCAGCCCAGCAGAACCATACTGGGCTCCTCCCACTGCCACACTGCACCCTGTTCCCGCGCGTTACGAAATCTAAGAGGATAGCCTACAGTCCGGGGCTCCCCCGCACCGCGGGGGGTGCGGGGGCCTCCGCTACGCCACTGGTCAGTAGGTGCACCATGATCTTACCACCCTGTCAGGAGGTACACCATGATCTTACGACCCTGTCAGGACATACACCATGATCTTACCACCCTGCCAGTGGGTACACCATGATCTTACCACCCTGCCAATGGGTACACCATGATCTTACCACCTTGTCAGGAGGTGCACCATGATCTTACCACCCTGCCAGGAGGTGCACCATGATCTTACCACCCTGCCAGGAGGTGCACCATGATCTTACCACCCTGTCAGGAGGTGCACCATGATCTTACCACCCTGCCAGTGGGTACACCATGATCTTACCACCCTGCCAGGAGGTGCACCATGATCTTACCACCCTGCCAGTGGGTACACCATGATCTTACCACCCTGCCAGGAGGTGCACCATGATCTTACCACCCTGCCAGGAGGTGCACCATGATCTTACCACCCTGTCAGGAGGTACACCATGATCTTACCACCCTGTCAAGAGGTGCACCATGATCTTACCACCCTGCCAGTGGGTACACCATGATCTTACCACCCTGCTAGGAGGTGCACCATGATCTTACCACCCTGTTAGGCGGTACACCATGATCTATGTCCTCACAGACAAAGGGCAACAGCCAACCCCATGTGGCCTCCTCAGATGTCTTCCCCAGGCCTGGAGAGGACGTGTTGTGGAGGACCGACGGTCCCCAGAGATCTCTCCCCCTCCACCAGATTTACGGTCCTCTCTCCGCATCGTGTGGAGGTCAGGGCATTGACACAAAAGTCACTCCTGGAGACGTCTCTACCGGCCGACTTTCCTCGCCGCTTGCTTTACGACGCAAATAAGGTGGTTTCATCTATCTGAAGTGGCATATAGCAATGATTGATTATGGACACAAAGTCAACAGTGACTTATAATGTCAAACGCTTCCCTGTTGGCCAGTTCTTTAGTTGCATACAGATTCCCCTGTTAAAGGTTTGTCTCAGGGACCCACGCCTGGGAAGATTTCTGTTGACACGTCAAGTGTTCCTATTATTCCTATTCCTAGTGTTATTAAGTGTCATAGCAGCATGGGGGGGGGGGGGGGGGGTACACGTAGGATAGGTAGTAATAATAGAAAATACTGTAGAGAACAAAGTGCAAGTAATGGTAAATGGCTGCTTTTTTATATAGCGCTTTTATCCAAAGCGCTTTACAATTTGTTACTCACATTTTTACCCATTCACTCACACATTCACACACCGATGGCAGAGGCAACCATGCAAGGTGCCAACCTGCTCAGTAATTAGGGGTTAAGTGTCTTGCGCAAGGACACATCGACACGCTGCCCGGGAGGAGCGGGAATCGAACCGGGAACCTCCGGATTGCCAGACGACTGCTCTACCTCCCGAGCCACTGTCACCCCACAAAAACAAGTAATAATGATAATAGTGATAACAGTAGTAGTAGTAGTAGTAGTAGTAGTAGTAGTAGTAGTAGTAGTAGTAGTAGTAGTGAGTAACACACTGCACCAGAGTCCATCCGTGTAGTGTTTATTATTAAGAGTCAGATAGTCCTAACAGTGTTTATTATTAAGAGTCAGATAGTCCTAACAGCGTTTATTATTAAGAGTCAGATAGTCCTAACAGCGTTTATTATTAAGAGTCAGATAGTCCTAACAGTGTTTATTATTAAGAGTCAGACAGTCCTAACAGTGTTTATTATTAAGAGTCAGATAGTCCTAACAGTGTTTATTATTAAGAGTCAGATAGTCCTAACAGTGTTTATTATTAAGAGTCAGATAGTCCTAACAGTTCTCAACTTCTCTGTTAGGTATGTTTAAGTACAGAATTCTGTATCTGTCTAATATACTACAGTTGAGGCGATCACATACGATCACAATGATCACTCATAGTCTCTCAACGTCAATTAAACAATTAAATGGAAACTAGGCCTATGGGGGCCGCTCAAGGGTCTCCGAAACTGCTTTAATTTCCTCTAGGCTTGACTACTGCAACTCACTTTTCACCTGTCTCACCAAATCATCCACAGACAAACTACAAATGGTCCAAAATGCTGCAGCCAGGCTACTCACAAGGTCAAAAAAATCATGTCACATCACTCCCATTCTTGTATCCCTGCACTGGCTCCCGGTATACTATAGAATTCACTTCAAAGTCCTCACTTTCACTTTGAGAGCACTCCACGGTCAGGCCCCTATCTACATCACTGAACTTATCCATCCCTACACCAACACCCGCTCACTCAGATCTGCCGATCAGCACCTCCTGGTGGTCCCCAGGTCCAGGCTGAAAACAAAGGGTGATCGAGCCTTCGAGGTGACAGCACCAAGGCTCTGGAACGCTCTCCCCCTGGACCTGCGAACTGCCCCCTCTGAAAACTCTTTTAAAAAACAACTAAAAACACATTTGTTCAGACAGGCCTTTGGTCATAGGCACTTTTTCTTGTCCTCACTGTTCCTATAGTTTTGTTTTTTAATTAGTGACTCATGATTTTATCCAAATTATTTTATTCTACTTTTTTATCTGGTTTCACTGTTTTACTGCTGTCTGTTGTTGTTGTCATTTATTTCTGATTTTGTTTTGTTGTGTTTTTTTTATATAAGCTGTAGTGTAAAGCACCCTGTGCATTCGTGCTGTGATTGTGAAGGGTGCTATATAAATAAAAGTAATTCATTCATACCACAGGTCTCCACAACACTGCAAGCAGCCATACCACAGGTCTCTACAACACTGCAAGCAGCCATACCACAGGTCTCTACAACACTGCAAGCAGCCATACCACGAGTCTCTACAACACTGCAAGCAGCCATACCACAGGTCTCTACAACACTGCAAGCAGCCATACCACAGGTCTCCACAACGCTGCAAGCAGCCATACTGTACCACAGGTCTCTACAACACTGCAAGCAGCCATACCACAGGTCTCCACAACGCTGCAAGCAGCCATACTGTACCACAGGTCTCTACAACACTGCAAGCAGCCATACCACAGGTCTCTACAACACTGCAAGCAGCCATACCACAGGTCTCTACAACACTGCAAGCAGCCATACCACATGTCTCTACAACACTGCAAGCAGCAGTTCTAGGGGCCAAGCAATGAACTTGCTTCGAACGGGCATCCTGAGACTTCTGAGTCACAAATGTAAGTATGTGCATCACCTGCTTTATCATGTCGGTCCTTATGGATCACCTTGCACTATATGTGATGAGAGAGTGATGGGAGGGAGGGAGAGAGAGAGAGAGGGAGAGAGAGAGAGAGAGAGGGAGAGAGAGAGAGAGAGGGAGAGAGAGAGAGAGAAGATCAAACGGAACAGAGAGTGACACATTAAAGGGAACAGAGTGGTCTTGGGCAGGTCTGGCTCTCTCTCCTTATCAGCCTGCAGGTCTGTTTCTCCCTCCTGCTCGTCTGCTCATCCTCACCGCGGTCTAATCACACCCAGACCGGCCATTTGGAGGTGATCAGGCTTTGATACTCAGTATATTGAGTGGTAAAATACGTTATACCCTGTTATACCATCAACATTATCACACAAGTGACCCCCAAATAGACCCATTAGGCCATGGATCTCTAGTAGATACGATTTTGTCCCAGGGAATTGTAAGATTTCTGTTGCGGCAGTAGACTGTCATAGACAGGTAGTGCCGAGGGGCTGAGTGGAGGAGTTCAAACAATTGACGCGCAACGTGAAATAACTCCGTTCCACGTCCAGGAAACTTTTGAGGCTTTTATTCTTTCGCTTCATCATGAGACAAACAAGATACGATTTGCGATTTGCGCTTTGCGTTATTGCGGTCAAAAGAAAATATGCTCTCCTAACTCTCACCCCCTCTCTCAGTGAACTGTCAACCTCTGTGAACTGTCAAACACGAGAACTGTCAGACGTGAAAAGGTGAATGAAATTCCATAAAACACTCCCATTAGCGCCACACCCCCGTGAGCACGCCCACCACCTAAAGTGACAGTACAACTAATAATACAACACAAATAGAATACTGAATCATAATAAAGAGACTGTAGCGCTGAGAAGAAGGAGTCGGAGGCGGTGTCTCGAAGCTAAACCTAATTCCTTTATTCATCAGCGTAACAACAAATCGACGTAGTCGTGTCGACAGTAAAATAAGAATGCCGGTGGCAGGAAGTGCCACCCTATAAATCGTCCGGGGGGAACTACCATTCCCAACGAGTTCCTTGTGAATTATGTACAGTCACTACACAAGCCCCCCCAGAATTCACCCATAGTCAAAATCCCCCCGGCGTGGGGGAACAATTGCCCGGCCTCTGCGTGTGCGGAAAGCCGGGGGCGGGGAGGGCGGAGTGGCATAAGCGCCCGCGCCGTCCACGACACCCGGGGGCACGAAACGGCCTCGGCGAGCGCGGAAAACCGGGGGCGGAGAGGGGAAAGCGTCGCAAGCGCCCGTACCCTCACCGACACCCGGGGGCGCTGGCATCGGTGAGGCCGCCGGTGACTCTGTGGGCGGTGGCACCCGGGGCAACGGCGGACGACCTCTGCGGGGGGGAAGGGCCAACTCCAAAGGCTGTGAAACGTCTATGTGAGCGGGCTTGATCCTGTCTATTGACACGGTCTCCGTCCTACCGCCCATGTCGACCATGAGGTCCTTGTTACCGTGTCGCAGGACCCTAAACGGGCCATCGTAAGGGGGGCGTAGGGGCCCACGGTGCGCATCGTGGCGAACAAAAACATACTCCGCCGTGTGCAGGCTGCGCGGCACCCGGGAAACGGGGGTACCATGCTGCGACGTGGGAATCGGGGCGAAGGTCTGAGCCGCTTCTCGCAGGGTGGAACGCTGGCTGGCCGCGGACCAAGGGGTTGTCGCGTCCGGAATGAAATCCCCCGGGACGCGCAATGTCTGGCCGTATAACAGTTCCGCGGACGAGGCCTGCAGGTCTTCCTTGGGGGCGCTCCTAAGTCCGAGCATGACCCACGGCAGCTTATCCACCCAGTTGCCGTCCGTCAGGCCTGCGCGCAGCGCCGCCTTCATGGACCGGTGGAAACGTTCGCATAGCCCGTTGGCCTGCGGGTGGTACGCGGTTGTACGGTGCAGCTTAACCCCCAGGCCGCTGGCGACCGCGTTCCAGAGCTCTGAGGTGAACTGCGAGCCCCAGTCGGAGGAGAGGTCAGACGGGGTCCCGAAACGTGCGATCCACGTGCTGATAAAGGCGCGGGCCACGTCGGAAGAAGACGTCGAGGCGAGGGGAACGGCTTCCGCGTCGACCCACACGCGTCGACCCAGGCCCTCACGTCTTTCTTGAGCCCTCGCCACACAAACTTCTGTGACACCAACCTGCTCGAAGGCTTCCTACCGGGGTGAGACAGGTCGTGCACAGCCTCGAAAGCCCGCCTGCGCCAGCCTATAGGGACCAGCGGCCGGGGTTGCCCGGTGGAGAGGTCACAGAGCAGGGACGCGCCCGAGCCGCCAATCGCGACGTATCTGAGGCGCAGACTGGTATCCGCTGTCCTGAGGGCCTGGATGTCGTGGTCGGAGGCCTGTTCCGAGCCCATGGCGACGTAGTCGAGGCCCAGTTGCACAGCTCCGATGACGACCCTGGATAGGCAGTCTGCGACCACGTTGGCTTTCCCGGCGATATGCCGTATGTCTGTCGTGTACTCGGAAATGTACGAGAGTTGGCGCTGTTGTCGCGCGGACCACGGTTCAGCCACCTTGGACATGGAGAACGTGAGGGGTTTGTGGTCGACGAAGGCCGTAAACTCCCGGCCCTCCAGCATGAAACGAAAATGGCGCACCGCCAACCAGAGACCTAGGAGCTCTCTGTCAAATGCGCTGTACTTGCGCTCCCTGGGGGTCAGTTGACGGCTGAAAAACGCCAGCGGTTGCCAGGCGCCGTCAACGTATTGTTCATGCACTGCGCCCACCGCGTAGTCTGACGCGTCGGTGGTAATGGCGACCGGGGCCCCCGGTGACGGGTGAGCCAACATGGCTGCACCCGCCAGGGCCGCCTTGGTGGCCGCGAAGGCTGTCGTCCTCTCGGCCGTCCAGTCGACCGGCTGGTTGGGGGACTTGTCCTTCAGCGCCTCGTAAAGCGGCCGCATGGTGTGGGCCGCCCGGGGGATGAACCGGTGATAAAACGTCACCATCCCGAGAAATTCCCTGAGCGCCCGGGCCGTCGGGGGTCGTGGGAAAGCGGAAACGGCCTCCACTTTCGACGGGAGGGGGGCGGCCCCCCTCCTGTCGATGAGGTGTCCGAGGAACCGTATGGAGGTCAACCCGAACTGACACTTAGCCGGGTTGATGATTAGGCCGTTTTGGCCCAGCCTCGTAAAGAGGCATCGTAGGTGCTCCAGGTGCTCTTCGGGCGAGGAGCTGGCGACGAGGATGTCGTCCAGGTAGACAAAAATAAACGGCATGTCTCTGAGCGTCGAGTCCATTAGCCTCTGGAAAGACTGTGCCGCGTTCTTCAGTCCGAACGGCATCCGTAGGAACTCAAATAGACCGAAGGGTGTTACCACCGCCGTCTTCGGGACGTCCAAGGGGTGTACCGGCACTTGGTGGTAACCGCGTACCAGGTCTACTTTCGAAAAGAACAGCTTACCCGCCAGGTGCCCTGAGAAGTCCTGGATGTGGGGGACCGGGTAGCGGTCTGGCGTGGTAGCATCGTTGAGGCGTCTGTAGTCCCCGCACGGTCTCCATCCCCCGTCCGGTTTGGGCACGATGTGCAGCGGCGAGGCCCAGGGGCTGTCCGAGCGTCGGACAATCCCCAACTTCTCCATGTTGGCGAACTCTGACCTAGCGACTGCTAGTCTGTCAGGGTTGAGCCGGCGGGCCCTAGCGTACACGGGAGCTCCTTGAGTCTCTATGTGATGCTCGACCCCGTGTTTGGTGGTCGCGGCCGAGAACGTAGGCTGTGTCAAGCCGGGAAACTCCCGCAGTAGGCGTTGGTACACGTCACCTTCTGCGAGCGAGCTGGCCAGCCCGCTGTATACCACTTCATTGCGCACACAAGTCAAGGAAGCGTACGTCTGGGCGTCCACCAGGCGGCCGTGCCTCACGTCCACGAGGAGCCCATGTGCGCAGAGGAAATCCGCCCCGAGTAGTGGGAACGAGACGTCGGCCGTGACAAACTCCCACGTGAACCGCTGTCCCCCGAAACACAACTCCACGGTCCTCGTGCCGTAGGTGCGGATCGGGTTACCGTTGGCGGTCGTCAGTCGCGGACCCCCCCCCCCCGCCGGCGGTGTCCTCCACCGTCGCCGGTAGGACGCTCCTCTGTGCTCCGGTGTCGCAGAGGAATTCTCGACCAGAGAGTGTGTCCTTAATGAAGAGTAGCCTGTTCGACGTACCTGCGCTCACGGCCGCTACTGGGCGCAGGTGTTGGCGTTTCCCGCCCTGACAAAAGTACAAGGCGGGCGGCACTTCGTTGCTTTCGCGCCGAAGCGTGCATGGAAATAACACAGGCCTGTGTCATTATTGCCGTCGGCCGCGGCGCCCCTCTCCATCTTCGCCCCTCCCCCTCTGGGCATGTGCGCCCGTGTCGGGGCCAGCACCTCTGGGGCTAAGTGCTGCGTGGCCAGGTAGAACCGATCTGCCTCCTCTGCCAGAGCACGGGGATCCACAATGTTTGTATTGGCCAGCGCCGTCTGTACCCGTGGCGGCATGTGTCTGAGGAACAGCTCTTTAAATAAAAAGTTCGGCTGCTCGGCGCCCAGTAGATTCAGCATCATCTCCATATGCGCCGACGGCTTGCTGTCTCCCAAGCCACGTATATCCAACAAGCGTCGGGCCCGCTCAGACGGCGACAACTCAAAAATCCTGAGCAGGTGCGTCTTAATGCCTCATATCTATCCCGGGCCGGCGGAGCGGTAATGAAGCCTACCGTTCTCGCCGCCGTAGTGTTGTTCAGACTCGAGACGACGTGGAAGTATCGAGCGGCGTCATCCACGATTCCCCGTAGGGCGAATTGCGCCTCCGCCTGGGCGAACCACGTGGCCGCCGACTGCTCCCAAAACTCAGGCAGTCTGAGAAAACCAGCGTTGTTTGCCATGTTCGTCGTATTCTCCGTCTCGGAAACTTCTTCGAGACTAATGTCGGGGTCACCAGTGTAGCGCTGAGAAGAAGGAGTCGGAGGCGGTGTCTCGAAGCTAAACCTAATTCCTTTATTCATCAGCGTAACAACAAATCGACGTAGTCGTGTCGACAGTAAAATAAGAATGCCGGTGGCAGGAAGTGCCACCCTATAAATCGTCCGGGGGGAACTACCATTCCCAACGAGTTCCTTGTGAATTATGTACAGTCACTACAAGACCTCCATTACGGCGCCTACAATTTCTTTTATGTATATTCTCTCATTGGCATTTATAACTTGTAGTGAATGATATATCTTTCCCCCTATTGCTAGGTGTTTCCTTATCTTCATTGGGGAAAGTCTGGGAATGTTGCATATTTGGATTTTATGGTGTTTTTTGTTTGTGATCTTTTCTTATGTTTCTTCTTGACTTGTACAAGAACACTTGTACAGCCCATGGGGCCTATTCCATGTGATCTTGGGCTATACAAATACATTTGATTTGATTTGATATAAGAGTGAAACTAAACTATTCCAAATTTTTCTGAAGCACTGTTGTAAGATAAGATAAGATAAGATATTCCTTTATTGATCCCCTTGGGGAAATTCAGGCATCATAGCAGCATGGGGGGGAGGGGGGGGGGTACAGGTAGTAAAACAACACAGTATACAGGTAGTAACAAACAACACAGGCAGTGTAAACAATTTGATCAATATGGTCAATATAATTTACTATCTGACTAGCTGAGGAATATTCACATTATTCACAGTGTCACATAAGGTGCAGTATGCATGAGGTAGTGTTATAATTTACTATCTACTGAGTATACATTATTCACAGTATCACGGTATCCACTGAAATATACATTATTCACAGTATCACAGTATCCACATAGGGTGCAGTAAGCCTAAGGTAGTGTAGGTTGTCCTCCTTGGGTTCCTATAAGTCCCAGGTCAATGTCTGGTAGCAGTCGCTGTCGCTGCCCCCTGTTGTGGAGCCTGGAGGCTGCTAGTCGCTGCCCACTGTTGTGGAGCCTGATGGCCGCTGGTATGAAGGACTGTCCGAGGCGGTTAGTTGAGTGTCGGGGGGAAATTAGTCTGTGGCTGAACGAGCTTCTCATCTTGACTAGCTCGTTGTAGAGGGGGTGGTAGGGGTTCTCCATGATGGCAGCCAGCTTCCTTATCATCCCCCTCTCTACCATCACCTCAAGTCTAGGTAGCTCGACTCCCACCACGGAGCTAGCCTTCCTCACCAGCTTGTTGAGCTTGTTGGTGTCCCTTGAGTTGATGTAGCCTCCCCAGCATGCCACAGCATAGAAGAGGATGCTGGCCACAACAGACTGGTAAAAAGACTGCAGCAGTTTGTTGCACACATTGAAGGACCTGAGTCTCCTCAGGAAGAACAGCCTGCTCTGTCCCTTCCTGTAGAGGGCCTCTGTGTTGTCCGAACAGTCCAGTTTATTGTTCAGGTGTACACCAAGGAACTTGTATGAGTCCACCATCTCCACATCCACCCCTCGGATGGAGATGGGAATCGGGGGGGGCCTCTTCTTGCCCCTCCGGAAGTCCACCACCAGCTCCTTGGTCTTACTGGTGTTGAGTTGGAGGTGGTTGCTGTCGCTCCACCCCACGAAGCTCTCCACCAGGGCTCTGTACTCCTCCTCATCATCGTCGGTGATGTAGCTTACGATGGAGGAGTCGTCTGAGAACTTCTGCAGGTGGCACCCGCTTGAGTTGCGGCAGAAGTCTGAGGTGTAGAGGGTGAAGAGGAAGGGTGACAGCACAGTTCCTTGGGGGGCGCCGGTGTTGCTCACCAGTACGTCAGACTGACTGTCCTTTAGTCTGACGTACTGTGGCCTCTCAGTGAGATAGTCCTCGATCCAGGCCACCAAGCCGTGCTCCAGCTGCATCGCAGAGAGCTTCTCCGCTAGCAGTGACGGCTGGATGGTGTTGAAGGCGCTGGAGAAATCAAAGAACATAATCCTCACTGAGCTGCGCGGCTTCTCCAGGTGCGTGTATGCTCTGTGGAGCATGTAGATGATGGCATCCTCCACCCCGATGTTTGCCTGGTATGCAAACTGCAGGGGGTCGAGGGAGTCACGCACCAGGGGCTTGAGGTGTTGCAGGACCAGTCTCTCAAACGTCTTCATGACGTGTGACGTCAGAGCGACTGGCCTGTAGTCGTTGAGGGTGCTGGGACGTCCCTTCTTGGGCACCGGGACAATGCAGGAGGTCTTCCAGAGCTGGGGCACCCTCTCCAGCCTCAGGGAGAGGTTGAAAAGATGCTGGAGCGGTGCTGCCAGCTGCTCCGCACATACCTTGAGCACCCTGGGATTGGTGTTGTCCGGTCCTCTGGCCTTGTTTACATTAATTCTGGAGAGCTGCCTACTGACCTGACTGGTTGTGATCGTCAGGGTTGGGGGTGGTGGGCAGTCTGCTGGTGTTGGCGGTGGGGAGCCGTTGCTGATGGGTGTGGGTGGGTGGGGGGTGGGGGGGCTGCTTTGTAGGTGTGATCTGGTGCTGGTGTCGATGGGTGGGGGGATGCTGACGATGTGACGCTCTTCTCTCCTGCACCATGGACTCCTTACAATGTATTAGCAACAAGCGTGTTGAACACAGGGGGAAGAGACTCAAGTTGTGGGATGTCTCAACTTGTACACGCATACCAGCGCCAAATTCTCAGTCATCGAATCATCGATCACCACTAAGTGATCTAAGAGATATTCTCTTCTGGCAGATAGGCAAAGCAAGAGTTAAAAGAGATAGTTGAACCTGTTCCATGGAACCAGACCATATAGTCATCAAAAAGGAAGGTACTGGATACACTTAGCATCTTTAGAAACATATTTCATATGGTACAAAGAAATTAGTACTAAACTGTTGAAACATTATTAAAACTAAATAAGAACAACATTCTATTTGTTCACTTGCTTTAATAGGCGAAATGACAATAATCAAACAAGTCATGAGCCGGGGGAAACGTGTGTCTGTTTACATCATAGCAGTAGTCTAACTACTTCCCTTTCCGGTGCGTGCACCAATATGTAACCGGAGTGCAATATTCCCTATCTCCTCCCGAGTCTTTAACACGACAATAAAGGCTAAAATAAAACAATCCTAGAATAGTAACACTGCAACAGCAAACAGTAAACAGCAGTCAAGTGCACCAGTTGCGAACCAACAAGTATAGCATACAACATGAGCACCACCCACGTAAAGTCAGTCCATAGAAAAGTCACTGTGCCAGGCGGGCACGCAGGTCGCCCTGGCAGACCGGCGTAATCCCAATGCCAGCGGCGGCGGCGACGCGACAACGTCCGGCGGCGGAGACAGAGCCACCGGGGCCACGGGGGCCGGCAACGGGTCCCGAGCCGGTGTTACCGGCGGGGCAGAGGTGGGCCGTGTCCAGCGCTGAGGAGAGCTTGCCGACGGCGGTGCAGGTGGCAGGCCGGACCGAGGCCCCGTCACGGGCAACCCAGAGCTGCGTGAGGAATGACGACGGGGACTGGCGCGGCGACGCGGATTGGCAAATCATCATAGATCGATCGGGGCGGAAGCCGGTCATCGCGAACCGGGCAGAACTTGCGCAGGAATCTCCTGTTCCGAAGCGTGACCCTGCCGGAGCCGTCAATCTTGACCACATACTGATCGTGCTGACGCACCTCCACGACGCAGCCCGTCCTGTCCCACTTGTTGGGGTGGAGCCCTGTCTGGTTCTGCACACGGACCAAGTCCCCCACTACGAGCGGAGGGAGGCGTTTAGTGTGCTCTGCCCAGGTGCTCGCTGTGCGGATGTGGCGTTTGCGGAGGGCCTCCTCCCTCGCTGTCAGCGTCTCGCGCCAAGTCTCATGCGGCCTGTATTTTCCGGGGGCAATCGGGATGAAATCACGTATCGGGCGGCCGAACACGCACATGGCCGGGGAAATCTTCGTGTCTGGGTCAGGCGTATTGCGGTATTGCAGAATCGCCCTCTGCACAGCATCGGTGTCGAGGTCGCCCTTCGGGCCAGTGTTGTCGGTGATCAGCCGTTTCATGGTCTTCACCCCAATCTCCGCACGGCAGTTGCTGTGGGGGAACGCCACTGATGAGAGGCGGTGGTGGACGCCCCATCTTCGCAGGAAAGACCTGGTCTCGGCAGAGGTGAACTCAGGCCCCCCGTCTGACGAGAGCTCTTCAGGCGTCCCGTATGTCGCAAAGGCGCGACGTAAGTGGCATATGAGGTCTGGAGCGCCGCCTGATGTCCTTGAGACAATCGGCCAGTTCGAGTAACGGTCCACCGTCACGAGGTAGTGTACCCCCCTGTGCATGAAAAAGTCAGAACACACCGCCTGAAATGGGTAAACGGCGGGGATGGGCGGGGTCGGTGGGGCCCCAGGTTGCGAGGGCGCCATTCGGTGGCACTGCTCGCAGCTGTTCCGAGCGGCGCTGATGTCGGCTGACATGCCCGGCCAGAACACAGAGGATTCCGCGCGAGCCGTCATCATCGAGACGCCCTGGTGTGCAGCATGGAGGGCGCTCAGTACCTCACCTCGTAGTGAAGGCGGTATGATCACCCTGTCCTTGAACAGGACCACCCCGTCAGTGGATGTGATGTCCTCACGGTACTGGTGGAAGCCGCGAATCGCCTCCGGCATCCCGACCCTTGACTCAGGAAAGCCATCAGCCACCATCTCCTCCAACGCGCGCATATCGTCGTCGCTGCTAGTGGCATCCCTGACACGATCCCATGTCACAGACCGTAATGACTCCAGCCCCGCGGCGCACCACGTCAGGTCACCATCCTCAATGTCGCTGTCGTCCTCCGGCTCAGCTCGGCGCAGGAGAGACAGCACGTCGGTGTGCATGCTGGGCGAGAGGTGGGTCACCTCGGCGGCGCTGTCGTCTGGAAGGTTCATGAGTGACGGCCGCGAGGTGCCGACCGGCCTGCGGGACATGGCATCTGCCGCCTTGTTCTTCATGCCCGGGACATGGACGATGCGGAAGCGATACCGCAGGGTCTTCTCCTTGAGGTTCCTGAGGCGGGGGTTGGGTATGTCGTCAAGTGCTCTGTCCGCAAGGAGTTTCAGTAGCGGCTTGTGATCGACTGCCACAATCAAGTTCTCGCAGCCCAGTACGAAGTAGCGCGCCTTGTCTAGGGCGTCTGCAACCGCGAGGGCCTCGCCCTCCACAGGCGCGTATCTGGACTCCGCTGCGTGCGTGAACCTGCTGCCGACTAGGGTGATCTTCCACCCGTCGGTGCAGCAGAAAGGTCTAACTGGTGTGCACAGGCAGTGCTTCTGAAACAACCAAAATCCGATGCCTTCCTTCGACCAGTCTGTGGCAAGGCATGTCGGCCTGGCCTTGTCGAAGATGCGGACACCGCGCTCGATCTCCTGGACAATCATGTCCTTCGACTCGCAGAATATCTCCTCCAACTCTGGGGACCACTCGAAGCGCGCTCCGCTCTGCAGGAGTGTCCGGAACGGCAGCATACGTTTGGCCATACTGAAGGCGTAGGCCACTTGGTTGACAAGCCCAAACCATGATCTGACGTCAGTGATGTTGCGTGGACGTGGAAAGTCGTGGATCGCCTCCAGGTAGCGGCCGCACGGTCGTACACTGTCCATGGTGATCGTGAAGCCCGCAAAGTCTACCGTGGACGCGCCGAAGACGAACTTCTCCGGGTTGAGGATGATCCCGTTCCTGCCGCACACATCCAGCCATTCTATCGCCTGGAAGTAACTCTCCTCGATCGTGTCAGCCCACAGCAGTGTGTCATCCACGCATTTGGTTTTGTTACCAATGTCCGCAACCACCTCGTCGTACCGTCGTGAGTAACCATCCCCCGATGCCATGTACCCCTGCGGGGCCGAGAGGTATCGGTAGCGCCCCCACGGAGTGATGAACGTTGTCTTGTGGCGGTCATCTCTGTGCAGTGGGACGCTGTGATAGCCGTTCCACGCGTCGAACACGGTTTTCCGTTTCCCGCTCGGCACGCGTCTTGCTTGGTGGAATGGGGACTGCGTGTGGTGGGTTTCGCGGAACGCATGCTTGTTGAGTGCCTGGAAATCAACTGTGCATCGCGGTTTGCCGTTCTTCTTCGCACAGATCACCATGCGGTGACACCACGTCACCGGTGTACCAACAGGTACCTCTTCCAACACCCCAAGGCGAACGTCCTGGTCGAGGGCCGCCTTCACCTCATCCTGCCAGTGTATGGCTACGGGGATGGGGGTGTGATGGGCGACCGGTGTCGCGTTCTCGTCGAGCATGAGACGGAGCGGCGGGCCAGACATTCTTGGTAGGGGCTGGTGGGGGCATGTATTGAATGTGCTTTGAGCGTATGCCTTGAGTAGGTGCTCGCGTAGGGCCTCCCTGTTAGCTTCCGTCGCCGGCATGGGGAGCGTGGTCGACCTAGTTGGCGGCTCCGCACGCTGCGGGCAGTCGCATAGTCCTGAGGTCGCCAGATTCACCTCCCCAAGTGTTGGGAAACTGTCGGAGATCATACCCAGATCCACGCAGGCTGAGCGGGAGAGGAATATGCGATCGGACGAGTCCGTCACATACGCGATTTGGCGCGTCTCCAACCTCCGAGCATCGTTGCTGTCACCGGAGAATCTGACCACCGCGGCGCCGAGTATCCGAATGCCTTCGTTGTTCGCCGCCTTCATGGTCATGGACACGGGAATGAGGTCTTCCGTACTCAGGCCCATTCGTTGTGCTACCTTTATCCCGATCAGGCAGCTCTGGCACCCCGTGTCGGCCATGGCGGGCAGGGTTACCGTGCGGGTGCGTTTCGGGAGGTCGAAGCCCAGTGCTCTGTAATCCTCACGCTTGGCAGTGAGGGAGAGGTTAATGTAGGGCTGCGGGTTGGATGTGCGCTTCATCCACTTGTCACACATATCGTCGTATAGGTGGTGAGCGAGGGGGAGCGTGTGTAGCTGGTCGCCCGCGCTGGCCACGGTGAGCGTGCATAGCTCGACAAAGGCTGCCGTCTGCTCGTCGGACACCTCGTTTGTCCTCTCGAACGGGGGCTTATCCGACCGACCACCCAGGCAGACCTTCTCAAGGTGGTTTTGGCGGCCACATTTCCGGCACGTCTTGCCATATCCGGGGCACTCATCGCGCCTGGCGCGCCACGGGGGCGTTTTGCCGTGGCCCATCCCGCCACAGTAAACGCACGTTCCTTCAGGCTTGGCCTTCGGTGTCTCAGGCCTGGTAGCCCCTCTGGTGCGGAGATCCTGCTGTTTCCCCCGACGGTATGAGCTACTGACCATATCCGTGCTCTGGGGGTCGAGTAGGCGCGACGCTGAGCGCTTCCCAGACTCCTTTGCTTCAATGTATTCTATCATGTCCCTTAACGGAATATTCTGGTTCCTTTCACCAAGCAGGTCGAGCTGTATTTCCTGGTCCGCGATGCCGCGGGCGATCACGTCACGTAGTATTTCCTCTGTGAAGTCGTTGACTTGATTGCACCCTGTACAGTTCATCTCGTATTTGCATGTGTCCGCCTGCCCTTTCAAGCGGGCGTGGAACGACCGGATGGGCTCCTCGTGTCCCTGTCGCATGTTAGACAGGGCCACTCGGGCTACCATGATATTCTCCGCGCGGACGGCGAGCGTCTTCATGGCCGCGAGGACATCTCTCTCATCACTGTCCACCAGGCTCCTGCCCGCCGAGCGAGTGAGGTCCTTCCTCAGATCCTCCTCGCAGCACTCTAGAAGCTGTGTGACAACATCGGGTCCGACGAGTTTGGTGCCCCTCTTGTACTCGCCCCAGCGGGTTATAAAGTATGACCAAGTCTCTGCTGTCCCGGCAAGCGCTATAGAGGGGCGCCTGAGCTTCTCCATTTTGGTATTAGCCCTCGGCGTCCTGGAGGCTGCAGCATGTTCCGTTGCATGTAGGTTTAGCATAGCCACTACCACTGCTACCTCCTCATGTTCAGCTACATATTCACAACCCTCGACAGGGCATTCAACTTGCACAGACGTCATTGGCACTGTATTCCCAGTAGCTCCACGAAATTAGCAAAGTAGATTTATCTACCAGTTTTGTCCTGCAGGTGGCACCGTTTGTATACAGATTCCCGGGTGGCGTTAGTTGCCGACTTCTCCGTGATCTGTTTGTGTATATACAGATTCCCGGGTGGCATTATTTACTGCCGTCTCCGTCCGTGATCTGTTCGTGTACAATACATGTGTCCTCCTTCTTGCTGGCAGTCTTCACTTGGCTGAGCTAATTTGTTTGATTATAAATAAGAACAACATTCTATTTGTTCACTTGCTTTAATAGGCGAAATGACAATAATCAAACAAGTCATGAGCCGGGGGAAACGTGTGTCTGTTTACATCATAGCAGTAGTCTAACTACTTCCCTTTCCGGTGCGTGCACCAATATGTAACCGGAGTGCAATATTCCCTAAAAACCCTATTGAAACCCTATTCAGGATAGTGTACATTACACCGGTACGCTCTTCATTTGTTTAATGTGTATTGCTGCGTACTTTTGGTTTAATTGTAAAGGGAGTTGAGTGTCAGGAAGATGCACCCCAACATATCATTTTGTTATTTTTTGTTTTTTGTTTGTCTAGAAAAAAAAGTTATAGGTTGTTATTGACTGTATTGGTCCTCATTTGTGTACTTGTACTTCTGCACTTTAACTCAGATTCAGTAACCCTGGATGCAGATTGTACTACAGAACGCTCGGATAAATGAATGTGAAGTTATGACATTGTATGTATGAACCCCGGAGAAAATCAATAAAAAGAGAATAATAAAAAAAAAAAAAAACGATTCAATATTTCTTCTAAAAATGATCCGTGTCACCAGTACTTTCCTTTTTCAAAGCAAGGGTTACTTCCGCCTGCCGTAAACCCTGAGGTCACAGCAGCCCTGAGGTCACAGCGACCATGAGGTCACAGCAGTCCTGAGGTCACAGCAACCCTGAGGTCACAGCAGTCCTGAGGTCACTGACAGCGACACCAAAGAAAACGGGAGGCCTTTCAGGCAGGCCTTTCCCAGTCCTGTTCCTGTCCAAAAAAGGGGCACTCACACTCTCTCACACTCACTCACAAGGTTTTATTTGAACTGGGGTTGTTTGGGGGCAATCTGGACATGTAAGTCATCCCCAGCGGGGGGGTTGGAATGTGTGTGTGGGTCACGGGTGAGAAGCTCTGTGGCGGGACGTCCCAGAGGGAGATCCCTGGTGTCTGGGGAGCGCACGTCGCTGGAGCCCCACTGCTCCAGTCTGGCCCCACAAAGGCCCCCTGATGCATACTCAGACCGTCAGTGGAGACAGAGGTGGCTTATCTCTTGTCTCTCTTTTCTTTAGGGAGTTATAAGGAAATGATGTTCACGAGGTACAGGGATGAGGAAGGGATTTGACATTCACGGGTGTTTACATTTTTATTTGATTGCTTTCATGTTTTACACATATATTTGTTTTGTAAGGATTTAAATTAGTACACTCATTTGAGTAGTGGAAAAGGGGTGTGATTAAATAAGTGTATACTTCTTCCTACTCCTTTTCGAACATGTAAATTGAGTTATGTTTTGCTTTTGTTTATTTATATATATTTTTCCATTTAATTTATTTTTCAATTATTTGTTTTGATTTTTATATTGTTTGTATTTTATTACATGTTCAAAATAAATAATTCAAATCAAGTTTGGTGTTAAAGGGCCACAATAAATGCCGATTTATTTTTGCACATACTCTTATATACATGGGATTTAATTTAATTGAAATATAACTTTATTTTCCAAGGTGGAAATGTCCTCGGCTCCAAACAAAAAAATCAACACAAGAAGCCAGAAGGCAACTGGCACGACATGAAACACAAACAGACATAGACAGGGTTACACATTAGAGACACATAAAACACAAACAGACATAGACAGGGTTACACATTAGAGACATGTGAAACACTAACAGACATAGACAGGGTTACACATTAGAGACACATGAAACACAAACAGACATAGACAGGGTTACACATTAGAGACACATGAAACACTAACAGACATAGACAGGGTTACACATTAGAGACACGTAAGACACAAACAGACATAGACAGGGTTACACATTAGAGACACATGAAACACTAACAGACATAGACAGGGTTACACATTAGAGACACGTAAGACACAAACAGACATAGACAGGGTTACACATTAGAGACACGTAAGACACAAACAGACATAGACAGGGTTACACATTAGAAACACATGAAACACTAACAGACATAGACAGGGTTACACATTAGAGACACATGAAACACTAACAGACATAGACATGGTTACACATTAGAGACACGTAAGACACAAACAGACATAGACAGGGTTACACATTAGAGACACATGAAACACTAACAGACATAGACAGGGTTACACATTAGAGACACGTAAGACACAAACAGACATAGACAGGGTTACACATTAGAAACACATGAAACACAAACAGACATATACAGGGTTGGTTACACATTAGAAACACATGAAACACAAACAGACATATACAGGGTTGGTTACACATTAGAAACACATGAAACACAAACAGACATAGACAGGGTTACACATTAGAGACACATGAAACACAAACAGACATAGACAGGGTTACACATTAGAGACACGTAAAAAACTGTTCTGTTCCGTTAGGGGCTCTGCTTGGCATCACTACTGCACTCCCTCGCGTACGTGCACGCGTACTGAATAAACTTCCACAAATATACCTTTAATACCAGTATTAGTCTGACCACACCCCTCATCAGCTTACCTTCATAAGCAGGTGTGTGGTCACCTGCTCTCCTCCTTCTCGCTTTCACCACAAGGAAGTGCCTCTGTAGTACCCCACTTGACGTGTTGTTAGTTGAAAAGAGTTGTGACTGGTTTACATTGTGCTTAATCTTTTCTTCTCTCACATTCGTTGTACAAGAAAAGGTTTGGGTCATAATGTATTCCGCGGAGAGTAGACCCGCTAGACCTACTCTTCACCACCGGTTCTCCATTCCCGCCTCCGTTGTGCGCCTCAGTGCTGGGCTGTTGCCACTCTCGTGGTTGCCGACCCAGCCCGGGAGACTGCCGGTGGATAGTTTTCCTCACCGAAGAGCCGAGGGGTCGGTGCCGTCGCTCCGGCGATGGCCTGATCTCGACTCTGGTTCCTCTGGTTCTGGGGAATCGCCCGTTGGTGAACGGGGGGTTGTTCTGGAGCCGGAGGATTTGCGACGCAAACTTTTCGCGTCTGCTCGCTCGCGTCGCAAGATGGTGGCGTGCAGACGCGAACGGCCTGGGTTTGGGGAGCTGCTGGAGACCAGCGAAGATGCGTCCGGCTCGGGATTTCCGATGGAGACTGAGGACTTCATGGACGAGGCGGACGGATTTTTGTTTGAAGGCCCCGTGGAGGAGAGTATCCCTCCTCAGGAGACCCCGGAGGGGGGGGAAATGGCTCCATGGGGCGCCCTGTTCGAGGATGTCGAGGAACCACCTTGGCCTCAGCGGCAGGATGCCCTATTGTCGGCCGCATCGGATTGTGGCTCCTTGACCAGTCGCAGCCTGCTGTATGTGAGGGATGCGGGGTCGGTGGAGGAAGGTTCGCAGGGGGAACTGCGGGCTTTGTTTCCCGAGCTCATGGCGGTAGCCGCTACCGCAAACGGTGTGCCGCTGCCGCTGCCATTGCCTGCACCTGTCTCTGATGACCTCATAGGCCATCCCTGGCAGCGTCCCCCAGTGAGAGGGGTGGACGTTGTCTACCCATTTTTCCCATCGATGGGGGCCTATGTTCGTCGGGGTCAGGCGGTGGCCAACATCATGGGACTAACTCCTACCTACGTACCAGTTACGCGGGTAGCAGGGTTGGTCAAAGGTATGGGGGAGGGCGTGCCTCGGCTTGACAGTCCGATGGCCGCGCTCCTCTGTCCGGATATGGTGTGGGAGCCACTGTGCAAGCCGGTCCTCCGGGGGAAATCGGCTAGGCGATTGGCTTATTGGGGTGACCAGTCATTTATCGCTGGTACACAATCGCTGGCTGCGGCGTCTAACATCGCCCACCTGGCTAGATTTGTATCGGGGATAATGACGGGCGGCACGGATCTGACCGAGGTGAAATGCGATCAGATCACCCAGGCTGCGGGAGCTGTCCTGCATCTTTCCCAGGTGCTGGCCATAGCCATGGGGAAAGTGCGCGCCCTGGCCACCCTGGGCCAGCGTCACCTTTGGCTGGAGCAGGCCCGTGTGCCAGAGAGGAAGAGAGCTCCTCTTCTGACGGCCGCCCTCTCCGACGCTGGCCTGTTCGGGAAGGCCCTGCGGTTGATGACCTCAACGTGCAGAGAGATGGCAGAGGAGAGATCCATCCTCCAACCCCATTTTCCGCCTCCCGTCCTTGCCGGTGTCTCTGTCTCCGTCGCCGCTACCACTGCCTCCGCCGCCGCTGCTGGCCCTGCCAAGAGGGCCAGGGGACGAAACGGCGCTTCTGCCACTGCCGGCCCATCCCAGACCGGAGGAGACGGTAGGGAACGTCGTGTCCAGCAGACTGTAACCTACCGTCCCTCCGGGGCTCCCCGGGGTGGCAAGACTCGAGCGGCGCGAGGTGGCAGACGCCGTTAGGAGTGACTTTTTCCCCTCTGTGTCCCCTCTCCTACACCCTCCCCGGCCCCTCTGTGATTTTGTGCCTTAACATTATTTAATTAGTAATAATAAAAAAAGTTCCCCGACGGAGGGGGACTGTGTTTTGGCCGAACAAACTGTGTGTTTCTTCAAACAAATCATATGGTGGGGCTGTGTATATATGAATCTGCCCTTTTTTACGTTGTGGGGTGAGTTGTGTTGTGATTACGAGGTTAAGCAAGGTCTGCAACGTACACTCGGTAATAGGTTCTATTTAGCTTGATGCTCCACATGCAGCTAGAACTGGTGTTATTCCATTGCTTTGACTAAGTATATGTGTTTTCACAATGTTGTGTTGTTTAGTTGCAGTAATACTCGTACGCACACATTTCACGGCCTAGCCGCTTACTCTCGTTCAGCGTTTTTTCCTATGTATGACATAGGCAACGGGTATAGGATTCACGCACAGGCGACTTGTGTTTTGTTGTAAAACCTTTTACACTTTTTGTGGGTAGCGGGCATTGTATTAGCTTCGCTATGCTTTGTTTTCTACCGGAGGTTTTTCAAGATGGCTACGGTTGTTTTTCTGTGTGTAGGGATAAAGGGTGTGTTTTCGGGAGGGGGTGTCGAATAAACCCCTCCTTCCCCACTTGATTGGTTTAGGGGATTTTTGATCTTTTCTGCTGAGCCAGTCAGGGCCAAGCCAGTGCTTGACAGGGGGGGGGGGGGGGGGGGAGGGGTATTCTACCGACTCCTGTTACATGACAGGATCCGGTAGGTTTTTCCCCGCCCGTTGTAGCGTTGTTGCTATGGCGACGCCTTCCATGAGCTGGTGTCTTAAAGATGTCGAGGTTGGGCGCAGGGCTCACAGGCCTGCTGCGCCCGGTTTATGTGTCAAACTTGAGTCTATTGGTCACGTGTCTCACAGTTTACATATCTTTTTTCTTGACCGTGGTCTCATGTGGGAAGGTGTTTCTGGGAGGGTCTGGTCTTACACTCTGATTAAAAGGAGTGACTGGATTGAAATCATGTGAAAAACAGGGTTTTTACTCCCAGCTGTGCAGATTGGGTCATACGGGTGATGCCTTTTCTTTATTTGTATAAAGAGTTGAATGTGTTTTGATGGATTGGAAATGAGGGTCCCTGATGGTAACAAGACTAAACGTCTTTCTCAGGTCTGCCTCCCCTTAACCTATTGTGTGTATTGCCGTACTGGGTTGTACCCTTTTCTGCAGTCTGTTGGGTAAATTTTTTCATTCATTCATTCATTCATTCATGGAGTTGATTGCATCTCGCCCCTCTTGTCGTTTCCCTGGGCGTCTTGGGGATTCAATATGGTGGTCTAAACGGCCTATTGTTGATGTGGGTATGTCCAAACGCACACATAGTGCTGGCTCAGGATGTGCTTTTGGGCCATTGGCTGACTAGCGCGCCTTGATTGCTTGGGTGAAACAGCGTTTTTATGGAGCAATTGGGATGGGGTTTTTTTCCTCTTCCGACACCCTGTGTGTTGTCGATGGGTTCCCGTTCATGTCAGGGGATGATGACGGAATGGGTCTGGACATATGGGGAAGGGTCTCACGCCCTAGGGGTGGGCCACCGGGCGCGGTTCATACCGACACGTCTGGGTGGCGCCTTCTTTTTTATGTTGGGATCAAACACACATATCTGCCCCTTCTCCTGGGGTTGGCAGGTCGCCGTGATTAGGGCACGGGACTGGTTCTGGTCGCGCTGGTCCAGACCAGTTGCACCCGTTGTCCGCTGGGGATGCAGATCTGCTGTTCTGGTACCCTGAGGGACTTGGGGTTTTTTCAGGGGGAAAAATGCTAGGTCGATCCGGGTGTCACAGGGTTGAGCGTTATGGGACCCTTGTTGGGTGCGTTGTATTCTGCACTGTCGTAATGGCTTACGGCCGTGCCGACCTGTACGCGTCCGATCTCGTCGGATCTCGGCCGCTGTGCGGGTTGGTCTTGGTTGGTACTTGGTTGGGTGACCTCCTGGGAATACCGAGTGCGGGGTGCTGGGGCTGGTCTTCCATTTTTACGCTCCTCTCTTGCGTTTGGCGCTGAGGGGCCTGTTGGGGTGGTTTTAACCTCCTCGGGGGACCCTGTGCTCCCCGTATCACCGGGCCCGGTCCGGGGTGATGCTCGTTGACCCGTAGGCCCGGGATAGCCCTGTTGGAAACCAGAACGCGGGCTGCGGCGGTGCCGCAGATGTGTTTTGGGGTTTCTTTCCTGGGGGTTATGGGACCAACCATTGCATGGGGTGATGCCTGGGTGGTTGGTTCTCTGGTGTGTTGCTGCAGTGTCAACTCCCGGTTCTCCGGTTGAGGGTGCCCCTGCACGTTCATGACGTCTGCCGATCGTATGGGCTTTTTCTGTGGGCAGCTGTCAGGGGTCGAGTGGTCTAAGGATCCCACTTCTGACATGCTGTTTAAAGGCTTGGTTATGCGACAACGCCAGTTTACGCCCCTTCCGCCGGGGCGGCTGTTTTCAGCTGTCCTTTCTGGCGCCTGCCTCGTCCGCAGTTTCCAGGCTTGGGTTGACGGCCTGTTGCCTGGTCTTTTTCCCCGGTGCGCTGCCTGCTTCCTTGGTTAACTCTTGTGTGTTATGACCATGCTGTCTGCCTGTTGCAGGACCTGTGTTCCAGGCGGTGTGCTGTTGGGGAGGACAGGGCCCGCTCGGCTGAGGGGCCTTTGTCCGAATGCGCTGGCGATGTGGGGGGCGGGGTCACTAGGTGCCCACCTGGTGGGGTCTTGATGCTGGCATCATGGACTTCTCCGGGCCCCCATTCCAGGGAGTCCAGTCCTTTTGGTGGGTCTGGGTCTTCCTTCGCGCTCCGCTGCTACGGCCTTGCCACAGGGTTGGGTTTGCCCTTGACCCCGTGATTCTGGGGGCAGTGACGAGGTTGTTTCCTACGTTCGTTCCCGGGTGGCATGCGGGTTGTGCGTGGGTGTAGTCGTGGGGTCAAGCCATGGTCTGCTCACCCTGTGCGTTGGGTTGCTTGAGTGCCTCTTCGCACGGTCGGGTCCGTCGCCCTCCCGTGAAGCCCCTAATAGAGGGGATGCCCTCCATTAGGGGGGGTCGGGGGGGCTCGGCCCTCCCTGTTCTGATGGTTGTGGGGGGCTGTCAGCGGGGTGTATTTGTCAGCCAGCGGCTCCGCTTGGCCTCCCTTTGTGCAGTAGTGATGCCAAGCAGAGCCCCTAACGGAACAGAACGTTGGGTTATGGCTATAACCAAGTTCTGTTAGTTAGGGGTGACGCTTGGCATCAGACGGCCGCTGCAGCCCTTGACCTCACCTTGTGGTGAAAGCTTGGGTAGGAGGAGAGCAGGTGACCACACACCTGCTTATGAAGGTAAGCTGATGAGGGGTGTGGTCAGACTAATACTGGTATTAAAGGTATATTTGTGGAAGTTTATTCAGTACGCGTGCACGTACGCGAGGGAGTGCAGTAGTGATGCCAAGCGTCACCCCTAACTAACAGAACTTGGTTATAGCCATAACCCAACGTTCATGTCTGTGGGTGCCTGGGTGGCTTCCGTCTTGTTGGTCACTTTGCAGAATTAAGGATCCAAAAACTCTAAACAGTGTTGCACGCATTTGTTTAGTTAGACAGTTATTGTATACAGTTATGAATGAATGAATGAATGAAAACTTTATTTAACAGATTGCAGAATGGGTACAATACAGTACGGCTCAATACACACAATTGTTAAGGGGATGCAGACCTGAGAAAGACGTTTGTCTTGTTTCCATCAGGGTCCCCCATTTTCAATTCATATAGACATTTATGACATACACAACATACATGACATTTATGGCATAGGGACATATAGGTATTTAGTACTGATACATTTGTGACATAAACGGTATTCAAATATACAGTACTGTTACCCCTAGATCCTGACAGAGTATATACATATGATGGGGAGGGGACTGTACATTAGGAGGGGGTGGGTGGGTGGGAGAGAAATATACATACGGCGGGGAGGGAATATATACATGCGGTGGGGAGGAGACTGTCTATTAGGAGGTGGTGGGGGTTTTGGGCATTTACGGTGGCCAGTTTCGAATTGCAGCCTCCCGTAGGTGCTCTTTAAGAGCGTTTTTGAATGTGGGTAGGGATTCACATTCCTTTACAGCTTTGGGTAGGGCGTTCCACATTGATGTGGCATAATTGCGAAACGTATTTAGTCCCTTGTTTGAGCCGAATCTGGGTTTAACATGATTTGTTGAGCTTCCTCTGGTGTAGTGGTTGTGGTATTCACTGACCTTTGGGAAGTATTTTGACATGTCCATGGGTACCTTAGTCGTATAGTGTATCTTGTAGACCAGGCCCATTGCAAGTTGCTGTACTCTGTCGTCTACTCTAAGCCATCCTAGGTTGTCAAAGTGGGCAGGGGTGAGGTGGGTTCTGGGGGTAAGGTCAAGTAGTAGTCTGACCAGTTTGTTTTGTGATGTTTGTAATTTTGTTTTAAGCGCCTTTGAGGTGCTTTGGTACCATGAGGTGCACGCATAGTCGTAGTACCCTTGAATGAGTGCTCCTGCCAGAGTCTTCAGGGTATTCTTGTTTACCAGAGAGGAGATCCGGTACAAGAATCTAGTTCGTTGGTTGACTTTTTTTTATTACATTGGATGCCATTTTGTCACAGGAAATATTTGCCTCTAGGATGGAACCCAGGTAGGTAGTTTCGTCTTTCCTTGTGACAATATTGTCACCCACTGCAACTGAGAAGCCGTCGGTCTTGCTGAGTTTGTTATTTGAACCGAAGAGAATGGACTTTTTTGCCCATGTGTAATGATAGTTTGTTATCAGCGAGCCATATGCAGATTTTGCCTAGTTCCGAGCTGAGGGTTTTTTCAACCTGCAACTTATAATATCTGTACTATCTGTCTATACATACCTGCACATAATCCTTTTACATATACCTGTTGTACATATTCTTATGGCCAGTATGATTTACTACCATAGTGTCTTTATACCTGTATCACTGTACACAATAATATTACAACTCTGTACATACATACACACTACATCTAGATACTATATCTATATCTGTACATATTCCTTACCTACTCTTACTAGTTACGCTGCTGGCCAGTATGATTTACTACCATGTATTTATACCTGTATCACTGTACATATTAATACTACAACACTGTACATACATCTGATTAGCACTATTACTCAGTAGTACTAATATATATATTTTATACACAGTTTAATCACCTGTACATTGTATATAACTGTTGCACTTTAGTGTTACATTTGCACTCTGGTTGGATGCCAAACTTATTTTCAAACTACTTGAGCTAATCTATTGAGAGAAAATGAGTGGTGGCCAACAGTGATGTGATCGGGGGACATTGAATCCTTGGGTTGTGTTAATATAACAACACGTTGTCTCATAGGGACCTTATCATTTCACGGAACTGTAATTAACACACATCACTGGTGGCCACATTCAAATTTACTCTCAACAACTGTCAAACTAAATGAATGTGTGTCTGTTAATAAATCAGCATTGTTTTTTGATGAAGTGCCCTTTAAAAAGACTGAGGTCTCCACTAACTCTACTAATGTTGGTATTGTTGTGTAACTGAATACACAAACCTCACTGTGCCGCACAAGAATAATAACAAGAAAAAACTGAAGATAAAGTCAGTTGTATGAACTGAGTAGTAGATCTGAACTGACCCCAACATGTAAATATCAGGCACAGCCTTTCCAACCGCGTAAGTGAAGGCTCTGTCTATCTGTATGTCATGTGTGTCATATGATGAATTGAAAATGGGGGACCCTGATGGAAACAAGACGAAAGTCTTTCTCAGGTCTGCATCCTCTTAACAATTGTATGTATTGAGCTGTACTGTACTGTACCCATTCTGCAATCTGTTAATAAACTTGTCAATCAATCAATCAATCAACTCTGCTCAACTCTCCGCACGAGAGAGGAAATTAATGTGTCAATCAAATCTCCCTCAGTATCGCCCCCTTCTGGTGATGGATCATATAGGCACCAGACAGAGAGGCAGGCAGGCAGGAATGTGAAGTATTCCAGGAGACATGGATGTCACATGTCTATGGGGAAGGTGTACAGAACATGTAACGTCAGGGCAGCAACTGTGACATCACAAACACCTCATGTGTGGCCATTTAGGTGAGTTTAGATTATATTTCATTATATTATATTAGATTCTAATGTATAATAATTGTTAGACTAGAAGTCTTTATTTGTCATGCATTTTTAACACACACACGCGAGATGGGCGACCCACAGGAACACACACACACACATGCACTGAGTCGCCGATGAAATGTCTCTCTGCACTTTTCCCATCCAGTTGTCCTTCCCCCCATGGGCAGCCGGGAGCAGATAGGGCGTCAACGTGAGCCGCGCCCCGGGGACCAATCCAAGTGCTCCTGTCCGTCTTCATCAAGGACGCCACAGCGTTAGCGATCTGTTGTGCATGTTTTTCCATTGGGTTTATCTTATCGGGGGGGAAACCCTTGCGAGCACGGGGAGAACATGCAAACTCCACACAGAAAGGTCTGGGAGATACCCCACCTGGGTACCTGGCATCATGGAAACCTGGTCCCCAAGCGGGAATCGAACCCTGGACCTTCTCGCTGTGAGGCGACAGTGTTAACCACTACACCACCGTGCAAGCAGCACAGTACAGTACAGTACAACTAACAAAGGTTTGGCATCCAACCAGAGTGCAAATGTAAGTGCAATAGTAATATACAATGTACAGGTGATTAAACTGGGTATAAAATATATAAATTAGTACTACTGAGTAATAGTGCTAATCATATGTATGTACAGAGTTGTAGTAATCATATGTACAGTGATACAGGTATAAAGACACTATGGTATAGTAGTAAGTCATACTGGCCAGCAGCGTAACTACTAAGAGTAATAAGGGACATGTACAGATATAGAGTTGTAGTATTAATATGTACAGTGATACAGGTATAAAGACACTATGGTAGTAAGTCATACTGGCCAGCAGCATAACTAGTAAGAGCAGGTAAGGGTTATGTAACTACTACAGTTCTGTAGTATTACATATGTCCTTGTAGATTTACAGTGGCCCTTGACAGGGACAGACTATGGAGCTAAATGTCATCTGAAGTTATTATGGTTATGATGTTTTAAAGGTATCCGGACGGGAACCTTCAACACGCTGGGTTCTTTAACGACCGGTGACACGTTGAGTGGAAGGGCTTGTGGCGCTGCGTTGGAGCAATGGAATGCTGAAAGACCTCAGCGATACCTAGAGCCACATTTGATTTAGATTTCTCAATCTGAAAAGAGGACTCAGGGGCCTCCCTCACACCCCCCCCCCCCCCCTGCAAGCCACTGACCAGGCCAGAACTAACAGCCAACAGTGATTTCCTCATCTCCATCTATTTGGTTCCGACTAGAGAAAAGGCTATCACATTATGTAAGAATGTGCAAAAACATTTCAAATTAAATCCACAGGCGGATATTCTTGCTCCATATCCTCTGAAGCTTTTTCCACCATTGACTAAAAACACACAGAAAACACCTTTTTACTATTATGTACCCTAATACTACGCTACTATTCTTATACTACTACCTACTATGCTAATATGTCTATACTGCTCTGCCCTCGATATTATTTGATGAACAATGCCACTGTACCCCTCCTGCTGACATGTTGTTCACAATCTGTAAGTCGCTTTGGACAAAAGCGTCTTAGCTAAATGACTAAATCGTAAGCTCTCCACTTATCTGATAGCTGAACCCATGGCTCATATACCTGCAATATGATCATTCTCTATGAAACTACCGCAGAAATATGGAAGTCAGCCAACATAGGCTACTTTCTCTTCTCAGGGGTCTGGTGATCCTAGGAATGTGAATTCTGATTATAATAATTGAACATCTCAAGACATGGTCCTAGAACCATGATAACATAGGCCTTACATTACCATACATTTTTAACACGTCTCCAAGGTGGAGGTGCTCAATGGCACAAGGGGCTACAGGACCATTCTGATATATATATCTGAACCAACAACTTTTCAATCATGTTTGTCTGGCTTCCAATCAGTTCATATCTGTTGATGAATGCAAAGACAATTGTGAATTCAATATACAGGGTTGCATTGACCTGACATATTCTTTTAAAAGACCCTTTCTTTTTCTTTTCTTTTTACTATTGATTACAACCTGGCTTTGTTGGATTGTAACAAAGGAAGAGGAGGCCAGGTCAGATAAAGAGAGAGAGAGTGAGAGAGAGAGAGAGAGGGAGGGAGGGAGAGAGAGAGAGAGAGGGAGGGAGAGAGAGAGTTACAAAGCCATGCAGGTCAAATAGAGAGAGAGAGAGAGTTACAAAGCCAGGTCAGAGAGAGAGAGAGAGAGAGAGAGAGAGAGTTACGAAGCCAGCTTAGAGAAAGAGAGAGAAAGTTACAAAGACAGGTCAGAGAGAGAGAGAGAGAGAGAGAGAGAGAGAGAGAGAGAGTTACAAAGCCAGGTCAGAGAGAGAGAGAGAGAGAGAGTGAGAGAGAGAGAGTTACGAAGCCAGCTTAGAGAAAGAGAGAGAAAGTTACAAAGACAGGTCAGAGAGAGAGAGAGAGAGAGAGGGAGATAGAGAGAGAGTAAATCAGCAGAGATCTTGCCTCTCTAATCAAATTACTCTTCTGATTCAAACTCACGTACCCGTTCCTGTGTCTGTAACAGTGTCCGCTCCTGTTGCTGCTCAAAAGACTCCAACTCCACAAAACCATCAGAGACCCGTCTGCAGGGCTGGAGACCTAGAGCCAGGACACCATCACCAGCCGACTCCTCTTCTGGGCTGCTAGCAGTCAACACTCTCAACTCTACTAACTTTGACCTGAAACACTCCTTTTTGCGACTAGGATATAATCTATAATCCTAGTGTTCAGCCAATTGGTCCATGGTAAAGGTATTCAACAGCTCCTCCCTGGAAGAGACTCGACCAAACCTTCGCTAGAAGCCATAGCTGTATCAGGTTACTGTAGCTAACAACAATGCTGACCAGAAATATGCCTCAAAGCATGAATAACAACAGGTAGGTCAGAATAACAACCCAGCAACCAAACCCAACATACACACATGCGTGATGGGCTACCAGACAATAACATGACAAGCAAAAGACCTACAGTATGCTATCATGTTAAACCATTTAGACCTAAAACGCCTGCTAATAATGCATTATATCGCCTGCACACAAATGTCAATGGGTTAAATGGTAAATGGTGCATTTATAAAGTTATTTTTCAATTTTGTTCCTCACATTCTACCCATTCACTCACACATTGACATACAGACGGCGGAGGCGACCATGCAAGCAGCCAACCTGCACATCGGGAGCAATTAGGGGTTACGTGTCTTGCTCAAGGACACTTGATGAGGACTGCTCTACTGTCGCCCCATTACCAGGCTAAATGCTGGGTGATAACCTACATTGTAGAGCACAAAAGACTGACTGAAATTAATGAAAAATTCTTCCCCCTAACTATTTAACTAGCTCATAAACTAACTAGGTCACTCAGCCCTAGTCTTCATGCAGTTATTGTGGCGGGTAATTTAAACACTGAGCCCGGTGGCCTGGTTAAGCCCCTGGCACGCTGACAACCCACCTAGACAGCCATGGAAGTGTCCATCTAGACAGCCATGGAGGTGTCCATCTAGACAGAAGTGTTCACCTAGACAGCCATGGAGGTGTCCATCTAGACAGACGTGTTCACCTAGACAGCCATGGAAGTGTCCATCTAGATAGCCATGGAGGTGTCCATCTAGACATAAGTGTTCACCTAGACAGCCATAGAAGTGTTCACCTAGACAGCCATGGAGGTGTCCATCTAGACAGAAGTGTTCACCTAGACAGCCATGGAAGTGTTCATCTAGACAGCCATGGTAGTGTCCATCTAGACATAAGTGTTCACCTAGACAGCCATGGAAGTGTCCATCTAGACAGCCATGGAGGTGTCCATATAGACAGAAGTGTTCACCCCTAGACAACCATGGAAGTGTCCACCTAGACAGCCATGGAAGTATCCACCTAGACAGCCATGGAAGTATCCACCTAGACAGCCATGGAAGTGTTCACCTAGACAGCCATGGAAGTGTCCACCTAGACAGAAGTGTCCACCTAGACAGAAGTGTCCACCTAGACAGCCATGGAAGTGTCTAACCGTGTTACCACAAAAAAACAACACGTTAACATAACAAACCAACCATTTTAGTTTATTGCAATGCTGGCTGTGTTTTTTTTTCTTTCCTCGATTGTCTTAATTGTAGGCTATGTAACGGAGGTACAGCAGTCTATCCACAGTCACGAGGTACAGTAAGTGAAGTGGCTGTGGACGTTAAGCAGTACTGCAAGTAAACTCACTCCCCAGAGGCATCCAGACCCAGTAGCAAGAAGTGAATTCACCTCTTGGTATAGTGGTCTGTGATGCCGCCCGCGACGCGGGAGATCGGGGTTCAACTCCCACTCAGGGCGATCCCTTAACAGGGGTCGAATCGACAAAACACAACGCAGTTCTATTTCATTATGGCTCCGCTCAGCATCAGTTGCATATATCTCGCTTCAGTGGATATACACTGAATACATTTCTAAATGTACCTTTACATACCAACATCCGTCTGACCACACCCCCATCTGCTGTCTACATAAGCAGGGGTGGGGCCACACACTCATCTCCTTCTCAAATTTCATCCACAAGGAAGTGCCTGTTATATACCCACTTGACGTGGAGAAAATATTTAGTCTGAGGAAAGGAAAACAGAAGAACAAGGAGATACGTTGACATTATATCTTTATTTTCTCTCTCACTATTTTCGAGAAAATACGGCGATATTGTCTTCGTCACTGGAGTGTCTGGAAGATGATGATCATTCTGTGTGACCTCCACCGGCTTTTCGTATTAGGGGCTCGCGCCGCTGACATGCTCCCCAACTGCAGTCCTCCTTTGCTGCGGCTGGATGGGTTTGGCCCTCCGGCCATGCAGCTGGACTGTGGGAAGCACCGACTGTTGTGAGGAAGCGGTGGCTTCCAGGGTGGGGTAAGTACTGTTTTGCTTGCGAGCTCTGGTTGTCTGTTGATGCTGTGGGGGTTAGCTGACAATTTTACGAACGCCGGCCCCAGATTGGGGTCCTCTGCTCGGCTTCTTAAGCGGCGGACAGAGGATCTTGGTCTGAAGCCCATGATGGTCAACTAGTGGGCCGCGACAGAGGCCTGGTTAAAACCCGGGATTCTCTGAACAAGCGGATGCTTCTCTGTCCCGTGCAGGCCCCATCTTTCACTTGAGTGGAAGTACACCCTAAACGAGGAAATGTGGGCATGGATTTTCGTTATCGGAAGATCCATGTTCAAGTCGGCTGCAGCCCAGATGGGATTTGTGCCGGCTCCGCCGTATGTCTGGTAAAATCACTGTTGAAAACTGTGTTTGACATTTCTTTTTCTCTTTTCTCTTAAAGATGAGGAGGGTTTCAGATGGCGGCCTGTCTGAAGTGTGGCTTGTTATGTCGTTGTGTACAGTTCAGGTGATAGCTGCTTAGCTTGCGTGCTAGTTGTGGCCTACCTGTTAGCCAGTCAGATGTTAGCTGCGGCGCTAGCCCGTTGTGTCACTAGGCTAGGAAACGTTAGCTTGTTGCTATCAGTCGAGAGCGGCTGTTAGCTTAATGCTACACTGTTGAACATTGCTATGACTATAACATGCCTTAAACACTCTGACTATGACGTCATCTTTGACAGAGGATGTTAGTCGAACCTACACCGGGAGCCCTGCCAGCGAGGACTGCGTCAACATGGAGAAACGTAGCGGCTGGGTGGCGCAGCGACGTTACCCTCGTCGCCAACACTGGAGATGCCATGTTCGACTTCGGTGTCCCGTTAACCAGATTGCAGTTCTCTCGGCCTGCGCTCAGGGTAGGAGTCCCGACCGGACTTTAAACACTTCTTCTTTCCTTCCCTTCTAAATGTTTTGTAATAACGATGTTTTCCAAAACATGTGTTGCTGCAATACATTGAGGATACGACGCGTGTTGTGTGTGAATTGTTGTCACTGGTATAGCTTCTCTCTCCATAGAAATTGGCGTTGTTGTTTACATGTGTAAAAATTATCTGGTTAGTTGTGACGAGAGCATGTGTGTTCATGTAATGTTTGTAATGTGGGTGAACTCACAACTAAGGGGGTTAATTAACCTGTGAAGCTATGCTTAGTGACATGTGATTGAGGAATGAATTCTTCTCAGCATGTGATGACAATGAACAGTGTGTTCACATATTAACAGGGTTACCTGTTCAACTTGGTCGTATCAAGGGTAAGGTAGGAGAGGTGATCCCCCCGGTTTCCCTGGGGCTTCCCCCCCTCCTCTCAGACATGTTTGGTTACAATATATTGTGTCACTGTGTTTGTGGGGATACGATGTAACCCTCAGCTTAATTGCTGGGGTTGTGCTTTCGGCTTGAGAAACTATTTTTTCCTAAAGAAAAGATTGTTTGGTCACTTATCATGTGTGCTTAGCAAGGCCTGTGGCCAATACATAATCAAGGATTCTGTCTTCTCTCGTTATGAAAAATGGCGTTCCTCTGTAGTAGGAGTGTGCTGTGCCATTTTTTGTTGTGATGAAGGATTGTGTGTGTCTTTGTGATCTACAACTGGGTTAGGTTTGGCCCACAGAAGCTATGTAAGTCTGGACCGGGGCTCTTAAAGGGGCCCTCTCTGTTCTGTGTTTTTTCCTTGGTAAAACTCAGGTAGCAGGATTAGTACATGAGCTATGTGAGGCTGTTAGATGCCTCATGTAGCATGCTATGACTGTGTCATGCTCTATTTGTCATTACATCGTATCATGGGTGAGGGGTCGTAAAGGGGTGAACTGGTAAACCTTACCTTCCCTTTTCTGATTGGTCAGGGGTTAAAACCACCTGTCTTTCAGGGTTCCTGTCACGTTGCTGTTCGGCATGTTACAGGGTAGGGGGGGAGGGAGGGAGTTTTCTTGTCCCACGCCCTGAAAGATTGGGCGTGTGCACCGTGGAAATTCCCCCGCCATAGAGTACGTCACTGAGCGCGTCTCTATTGGTAGGACTTCCGTGGGTTGTTCAGGTCCATGTTATGGATCTGTTTCAGGGAGTTGTCAGAGCTCCTCCTCACGAAGCTCCTCCTCGGGGAGAAGTGCCTTCTGTGAGTTCGGACTCTCCTTCCCTGTGAGGGAGCCTCCTCAGAGTTTCAGAGCCTCCTCCTCAGATTGTCAAGGTGAGTAGAACTTCAAAAAGGAGTTCTGCTCTATTGTATGTGTATTCGATTCAATTCGATTATTGAGTGTGTATTGGTTCAGTGCCTCCTCCTCGGAGAGCCCTAACCCAAGTGTTACATAGCTCAATGTTGCAATATTCTTTTCAATCTATACAGCTCGCGTGGGAAGTCTCTCATGGGATTCCCGTCTCCTCCCTGTGGAGAGGGTGGTGGGATGTAAAAATGAAAATAATTTTTACCCTCAGCCGCGTCACGTGGGATTCATGTCAGTCTGTGTTTCTTTCTTTTTTAAATAAAAAGAGGAAAGAACATGAAGCACGACGGCTCCTTGTTGTTCTCCCAGGCGACTTGGAGGAACAATGTCTGGTGTCTTGTTAGACTATCCATTGATGTGTTTGGGTCTCGACGCGTATGTAAGTGCTGGCTCTGGGTGTTTCTGATGGGAATCACGCATGAGGCTGGTGCGCCTTGGTTGCTCGTGATTAAAACAGCATTTTTATAGGGCAACTGGGATGGAGTTTTGTCTCTTCCGAGCGCCAGTTTACTAGGTTGTCTCGACTAATTCTCGTTCATATCTGGGGGATGTTAACGGAATAGATCAGAACATAGGTAGAGGGGTCTCACGCCCTTGGGGTAGGCCACTGAGCGCGGTACAAATGGGACCGTCTGGGTGGCACCCTGTTTTCATGTTTTAGATCGACACGCATACCTACCCCCTCTCCTGGAGTGGGCATGTCGGCGTGGTTAGGGCACGGGACTGGTTCTGGTCGCGCTGGTCCAGGTCAGTTAACCCGTTGTCCACCGGGGACGCAGATCTGCTGTTCTGGTACCCTGAGGGACTTGTGCTTTTTTCGGGGGAAAAATGCCGGGTCGGCCCGGGTGTCACAGGGTTAGGCATTATGGAGACCCTTTGTTGGGTACATGTTGTACTCTGCACTATCGTAATGGCTTACGGCCATACCAACCTGAACACGCCCGATCTCGTCCGATCTCGGAAAGCTAAGCAGGTTCGGTCCTGGTTAGTACTTGGTTGGGAGACCGCCTGGGAATACCAAGTGCAGTAAGCTTAGGCCTGGTTCTCCATTCTTTTCGCTCCTCTCTCACGCGTGGCGAAGAGGGGGCTGTTGGGGTGGTCTTTTGGACCTCCTCTGGTAACCCTGTGTGCTTCCCGAGCTGCCGGGCCCGGTCCGAAGTAATGTTTCGTCGACCCATAGGCCTGGAATAACCTTTTTTTGAAAACTGAAACACTTGTACTGCGGTATAGCCAGTGTATACCCGCAGGTGTGTTTTGAAGTTTTTTCTTGAGGGGTTATAGGAACAACCACCACATGTGGTACCAAGAGGGTGGTTGATTCCCTGGTGTGTTGGAGCAGAGTCAACTCCCGGGTTACCAGGTTGATTGTGCCCCTGCACGTTCATGACGTCTGCCAATCGTGTCAGCCTTCTCTGCCTCGGCCCCTCTAGGTCGGGGTTTTTTGGTGGAGGCTTTGTCATGGTGCGCAACAATGCCAGCATACGCCCCTTCCGCCGGGGTGCTGTTTTCAGTTGACCCCTTTGGCGCCTGTCTCGCCCGCAGTGCTCCAGGCTCGGGTCTAAAGCCTGCTGCCTGGTTTCCCCGGTGCGCTGCTTGCTTCCGTTATGGTTAGCCTTGAGTGCTTCAAGTTTCGGCCATGCTGACTGCCTGTGTTGCAGGGTCAGTGTGCCAGGCGGCGTACTAGTGGGGGGAAAGGGCCCGCTCTTGGAGGGGCCCTGTCCGAATACGCTGGCGATGTGGGGGGCGGTGTCACTTAGTGACCACCTGGTGGGGTCTTGATGCCTGGCGTCATTGACCTCTTCGGGCCCCCTTTTTCCAGGGGATCCAGTACCTTCAGTGGGTCTGGGTCTTCCTTCGCGCTCCGCTGCTACGGCCTTGCCACAGGGTTGAGTTTGCTCTTGACCCCGTGATTTTGGGGGCAGTAACGAGGTTGTTCCTTCCGTTCGTTCCCTGGTGGCATGCGGGTTGTGCGTGTGCGTAGTCGTGGGGTCGAGCCACGGTCTGCTCACTCTGTGCGTTGAGTTGCTCGAGTTCCTCTTCGCATGGTCGGATCCGTCTCCCTCCCGTCCTCCAATAGGGAGTGTATCCCTCCATTAGGGAGGGTCGGGGGGGCTCGGTCCTCCCCGGTTCTGATGGTTGTGGGGGGCCTCAGTGGGGTACATTTGTTGAGCTTCTGGCTCCCGCTCAGCTCCTGTTATGCAACTGATGCTGAGCGGAGCCATAATGAAATAGAACGTAAGGTTATGTATATAACCAAGTTCTATGAATTATGGTGACGCTCAACATCGAGGCGCCACTGCGACCCTTGATCTTTCATTGTGGTGAAATTTGTTGGGAAGGAGATGAGTTTGTGGCCCCAGCCCTGTTTATGTAGGCAGCAGATGGGGGTGTGGTCAGACGGATGTTGGTATGTAAAGGTACATTTTGAAATGTATTCAGTGTATATCCACTGAAGCGAGATATATGCAACTGATGCTGAGCGTCACCATAATTCATAGAACTTGGTTATATACATAACCTTACGTTAAGATCACACCGGCTACACGTGGTGCCGCTAGACCCGGATGCCCTGGGTGGAGTGAGTTTAGGGAGGTGAGTGTAACGGAGGTACCGCAGTCTATCCACAGTCACGAGGTACAGTAAGTGAAGTGGCCGTGGCCGTTAAGCAGTACTGCAAGTAAACTCACTCCCCAGAGGCATCCAGACCCAGTAGCAAGAAGTGAATTCACCTCTTGGTATAGTGGTCTGTGATGCCGCCCGCGACGTGGGAGATCGGGGTTCAACTCCCACTCAGGGCGATCCCTTAACACTTTGGTCGCCAAGCTTAAATTCTTAATAAACCATCCCACGCCAGCTCTATTTGTCTATGGAGAAGTTCCCCTTCTTTGCAGGGCTATAACTTTTTTAATTGTATTGCTAAATTGACATTACTATGGCCCATTCAACATCAATTATCTATTTTTCAGGGTGTAGCAACGTTATACTTTTTCATTCACATATTCATACTAAAATACGGTCTAAAGTATAAGTATGTTTTTATCGTTTTCTGCAGCTTTCTCCAGAACGTGATTTATAGCCCTAAATGCATTATATTGATGATTGTATACAGTTTGATAGCAATCGGCACGAGATAAAAAATTTCAAGTGGACGTGCTTCTAGAAGTTACTACTTATCATCTGATGTTGACCGGATGGGGGGGGGGTCGTTTATAATTCCGTGGCCAACGTTAGATGATTCATCTAGTGTGGGTGATATGATCATTAGAGCAGTTTGTATCGAACACGTAAAAAAATAACGCTGAAACTAACCGTAGCTTCCTCGGGCCGTTGGGCGATGAGCGTGGAGCAGAAATATTCCTATGGGATGTAGAAATATGCGATCCATCTCCAGGTTGTATAATAGTATATACGTCCAAATCATGTTGTTTATCGAGTTATTGGTAACGGATTGCTATCCATTGTGTCTAGCTCGAGTCCTGGGACTATTAGCGAGTGATCGGACCGAATTGGAATGAGCACCAGCTTCCATTTCCTGTTTCCGGTTTGAGCGATCCGCCGATCGGCCACCAGATGGCGCTCTTGAACCGTTGGAGAGTTGAGAGGGGATCAACAGTAGATCTCAAGTCTCCGGGGGAGAAATATGATTGCCATCACAGATTTTTTAAATATTGATATCAAAGACGTGGTACGGCGTCTTTGGCAGAATGAGCATGGCGGGGAATGACGTGGTAAGGCGTTTTTGGCGACCATAGTGCCCTTAACAGGGGTCGAATTGACAAAACACAACGCAGTTAAGATCACACCGGCTACACCTACTATACTGTATGTTCTTATTGTATTAATAAAAAATATTTTTAAGGCATTCTTGTTTTCTTTTTTAATTATCTGTATTTTGTATGTTTTCAAATTTCATTGAGTAGTACATTTACATTTACATTTAGTCATTTAGCTGAACACTTTTATCCAAAGTGACTTACAAGTTCTGTACGACAAGTCAGCAGGAAGGGTACTCTTTCAGCTGAATAACAATGTTCCTCAAACAGTGTTGAAACTTGGGCACTGCAGTGTTGAGTGCATAGTAGTAATGTCATAATCACAGCACGGGCCTACTTCACTCCCCCTCCTTTTCCCCTCACGTCCTCCACACGCTCCTCTTCATCCCCCTCTCTATCCACTGCGCACTCCTCATCATCCTCTCTTTCTTCACCCTCATTCACCCAGCTGTATTCAAGTTCAAGTTCAAGTTCTTTAATAGTTGTCATACAGAAGTACAGAATACTTTCATACAAAATGCTTCTTACTGTTACGCTCCAGAGACTGTGCTAGACAAGATAGTATCAAATAACATAATAACATAATATAGCATGAATTTAGAAGAAGAAAATGAGGTCACAGTGTTCGGTATAGACATATGTACAATGTTCTGAGTTACCATATAATATACAATACACAATACTATGCAGTGTACTAATGTACAGTACTATCTAGTGCAAAGCAGAAATGGGATGAGGTACAATTTTAGGTACAATTTACAGTAAGGTGTACGAGTTGTAGTGCAATCCTTCATCCATAAATATAAAGTGTGGGGAGTGGGTGCTACAGTGTGTTTGTTTAAAGTGGGTGTGTGCTATAAGTGTGTGGAGTGGGTGCTACAGTGTGTTTGTTTAAAGTGAGTGTGTGCGTGTGGATGTGTGTGCTATGTGCGTTTGGTAGTTGTTGTTGTGTAGTGTTCATTCATTGTTCGTTTAGCAGCCTGATGGCCTGGGGATAGAAGCTTCTTCTGAGTCTTTCTGTGCTCGCCTTGAGACTCCTGTATCGCTTGCCTGACCGCAGCAGTTCAAAGAGGCAGTTGTTCGGGTGACTGGAGTCTTTAATGATTCTCTTAGCCTTGCCCTTGCAACGCTTGTAGTAAATGTTCTGGAGGGTGGGGAGCCCCCCTCCAATTGTGCGTTCGGCTGAACGTGTCACTCTTTGTAGTCTGCTTTGGTCTTGTGCAGTGCTATTCCCAAACCAGGAGGTGATGTTGCCGGTCAAGATGCTCTCTATTGTACATGAGTAGAAGTTCTTAAGGATCTTCTGGCTGACTTGGAACTTCCTTAGGCGCCTGAGGAAGTAGAGGCGTTGTCGTGCCTTCTTCACAACACTGTTAATGTGTGTGGTCCATGTCAAGTCCTCGGATATGTAGGCTCCGAGGTACTTAAAGCTGTTGACTCTCTCAACCGGTGCCCCGTCGATGCTGAGGGGGCTGTAGTCCTTGACCCCCGACCTCCTGAAGTCCACAATCATCTCCTTTGTTTTGCTGACGTTCAGGGAGAGGCTGTTTTCCTGGCACCATCCCGCCAGGACCTTGACCTCTTCCAGGTAGGCCCTCTCGTCGTTGGCAGAGATCAGGCCCACCACCACTGTGTCGTCAGCAAATTTGACGATTGTATTGCTACTCCGCTGAGCCACACAGTCGTGTGTGTACAGGGAGTAGAGGAGGGGACTCAGAACACAGCCCTGGGGGGCCCCTATGTTGAGGGTGATGGATGAGGAGGTGCAGTTGCCTGCTCTCACCACCTGGGGTCTACCAGTCAGGAAGTCCAAGACCCACTGGCAGAGGTCATAGCCCAAGCCCAGGTCCCTGAGCTTGGCTATGAGTATGGAGGGGACTATGGTATTGAATGCCGAGCTGTAGTCGATGAATAGCATTCTCACATAGTTCCCCTGCCTCTTGTCCAGGTGTGATGCTGCTGTGTGCAGCACATGGGATATGGCGTCCTCTGTGGACCTGTTGGGGCGGTATGCAAATTGCAGGGGGTCCATGTTGATGGGGAGGGAGGAGCAGATGTAGCCCTTTACTAGCTTCTCGAAGCACTTCATGGCTATGGAGGTGAGAGCTACAGGGCGGTAGTCGTTGAGGCAAGCAGGCTTGGATTTTTTGGGTACAGGGATAATAGTGGACTTCTTCAGGCAGGTGGGGATGACAGCCTGTTCTAAGGACAGGTTAAATATGTCAGTGAATACTGGGGCCAGTTGGTCGGCACAGACTTTTAGGACGCGGCCGGGGATGCCGTCTGGACCTGCTGCCTTCCTGATATTCACTTTTTTAAAGGTCCGCCTCACCTCATGCTCTGTTACCCTGAACACTGCGCCTCCATCAGCAGCCGACCCCCCCCCCCCCATTGCCGAGGCTTGTGAGCTGGTGTTGTTATTACCAGCATCAAACCTCGCATAGAAGGTATTGAGGTCATTTGCTAAGGAGATGTCACTGTTCAGTTTGAGGGAGGCGCCTTTGTAGTCTGTCATCGTTTTGAGCCCCTGCCACATAGCTCTAGAGTCAGCTTGTTCAAACTGGAGTTCAATTTTATCCCTGTAGCGTCGTTTGGCCTCTGACACAGTCCTCCTTACGTTGTATCGCGCCACCTTGTGGTCATTCATGTTGCCTGCCTCTAGGCCGTCGTTGTATGCTTTGGTGCGCTCTCTCAGAGCTTCACGGACGGATTTGTCTACCCAGGGTTTTTGATTTGGGTAAACTTTCATTTTGGTAGTGGGGATTGTTTCTTTCACCCTAGTACAAACATAGTCCAGCACTGTCTCCGTGTAGGCATTAATGTTATCTGTGTCGCGGAACACATTCCAGTCTGTGTTGTGAAACACTGACCGGATCGTATCCTCTGACGTCACATCCCATTTCTGCACCTCTCGCGAGACTACGGGAGTACTTTTAATTCTCTGTCTGTACTTCGGTGTAAGAAAAATTGATGCGTGATCTGACTTACCGAAGCCACTATCAGAATGAGCCTTGTAGCCACCTTTAAATTGCGTGTAACAGTGATCTAGGATGTTACCGCCTCTGGTGTTGCAAGTCACATGCTGATAGAAGTCGGGCAATACCTTTCTCAGATTGGCGCTATTGAAATCTCCCAGAACTAAAATGGCGGCGTTAACATTCGCCTCTTGGATTCTATTTACCTCGTTGTGTAGTCTGGAGAGCGCGACCTTGTTGCTGGCTTGCGGTGGAATATACACTCCGACCAGGACGATCGCCGTTAACTCCCTCGGGAGGAAGAAAGGACGACACTTGATGGTTATATATTCCAGTTCTGGGGAGCAGTGGTTGGATAATTCCTTCACGTTAGTTGGGTCACTCCAATTTTTGTTCAACATGAAGGCAATACCTCCTCCACGTTGTTTACCGGATTCTGCTGTTCTATCCTTGCGGTGAATGAAGAAATGATCGGCCGGTTGGATGGCGTGGTCTGGGACTTCTGGCGCCAGCCACGTCTCGATGAATCCATCCCCCTAATTCACACACGGGCAAGCACACCACTCTCCCCAGCTGCACCCTATCCTCCCCTGATGAGGGGACTATATCTACACCTCGACGCTGACCAGAAGCTGTCGTGGTATTAATTACCACTGCCCAGGTACGACGTCTCTGCCACAAGCTCTACTGCTAGGTACCCTCCGTGTATTGGCTTACTCTAACCCGTTTCTCTCCTGTGCCCCAAAGGACCGCCGTCCCTGTCTGGACGTCACCTGTTCCCGAGAGGAACACCTATCTCCCGCTGCAACCCAGCAGCTCCAGCGTCCCTGTCTGGACGTCACCTGTTCCCGAGAGGAACCCCTATTCACCCGCTGCCCCCCAGCAGCTCCCCCGACAAGCACCAGGACCGCTTGCTCGCTCACTGCCGCCGTGGCAGCCACAGGACAGAACATTAACCCTGTTCTATTTCCCCCCCCAATTCCTGTGTTGCTCTATTCAATTAAACACCCTTGAAACCGCTCCCTTTCTCTTCTCGTGTATTCAGCAATTGGGCTGTGCTCCAGACTCCAGTTCTCACAGAATACCACGACCAAGATGACAGCACCAGCTGTACACGAGACCAAGGAATGGAAAAAGTTTCAGAAGCAGTATGTGAGTATCATTAACGGCCAGACCGTCCGGGTAGACCAACTCGCCCACTCCCTAGACGCCGTCACGGCACAGCTGGCCGCTCTCGCCCTTGACTCCGTTGAGCGAGAAAAACAGTATCAACTTATCGAGGCACACTTGTCACAGCAGGGCTCATCAGCCGCTACCCCCGCTGCACCAAGCCCCCCGCATAGGGAACCCCCTGTCCCCGCACCGGAACGTTATGACGGAAGCGTCTCCAAATGCTGTGCGTTTTTATTCCAGTGCTCGTTAGTGTTCGAACAACAACCCCACACATTTCACAGCGATAGGTCTAAAGTGGCTTACCTGTCGGCGCTGCTCACAGGCGCGGCGTTGAGATGGGCCACCGCTCTCCACTTCAACAATTCCTTCCTCTGCAATTCGTACTCACAATACGTCGACGACATGCGTAAGGTGTTTGACCACCCTCCAGATGACTCAGAGGGGGCCTCCGGCTTGTTTTCTATCCACCAGGGAAGCCGCAGCGTAAGCGAATACGCTATCGATTTCCACATCCTCGCCGCCGGCTCCGACTGGGGGGACACACCGTTGCGAGGCGCCTTTCGCCAGGGCTTGAACGACACTATTAAAGACGAGCTTGCTTCCAAAGAAAGACCCACCTCCCTGGGCGAATTAATCCATTTGGCCAGAGAACTGGACCTGCGCCTTCGGGAACGTCGTCGGGAGAAAGCTAGCACCACTCGTCCGCCTGTAACCGGTCCGCCTCGTCGCGCTGCCCGAGCCGAAGAAAATAGGTCCTCCGAGCCCATGGATCTCGACCGCTCAAGTCCCCCTCCCAGCGAACGCCGACACAGGCTCGTTACTGGAGCATGCCTGTACTGCGGTCAAACGGGTCACTCAGTTGCCTCTTGCTCGCTTCGCCCAAACGACGGGGCTCGACAGTAGCGCTGGGCGTCTGTTCGAGTTTAGATATCCCTCCCAGCTCTGGCCCAAACATGCTATTCCGCGCCACGCTGTGTCTGAATAACCAAACACTCCCGTTATCTGCTCTGGTTGACTCAGGGGCCGACGAGAACCTCATCGACGCCGGAGTAGTCTCCCGTTACAACATCGCTACTGACGCCCTGCCGATACCCCGTGACGCCCGGGGGTTAAACGGGAAACTACTCACGCGGATTACTCGCCACACCGTACCCCTTCGCCTTCTGCTATCCGGGAATCACAGCGAGAGTATTCGGTACACGTTACCAACTCTCCCCACAATCCCATTGTTCTTGGCATGCCTTGGCTCAAGTTACACAATCCCGTTATCAATTGGCCTACCGGCCTGGTGACCAGCTGGAGCGCCCACTGTCACGTTGCTTGTCTACAGTCGGCTTGGTCGCCACTAGAGGGCGCCGGTTCGTACCCCCCCAAAGAGAACATAGATCTGTCTGCTATTCCGCTGGCCTACCACGATTTGAAGGCAGTTTTCAGCAAACAACAGGCTCTCTCCCTGCCTCCCCACCGCCAATACGACTGCGCCATTGATTTACTCCCCGGGGCGCCACTCCCCGCTAGTCGCCTGTTCAACCTCTCGCGCCCAGAGAGAGAATCAATGGAGAAGTACGTTCACGAATCCCTGGCCTCGGGCATAATCACCCCCTCTTCTTCTCCTGTCGGTGCAGGATTTTTCTTCGTTTCCAAGAAAGATCGTTCCCTTCGCCCCTGTATCGATTACCGGGGTCTCAACAACATCACGGTAAAGAACAAATACCCCCTACCTTTAATCGACTCTGCTTTTGAGCCCCTGCAAGGTGCCACCATCTTCACAAAACTGGACCTCAGGAACGCCTACCATCTTGTCCGCATGCGGGAAGGAGACGAGTGGAAGACGGCCTTCAAGACACCACTCGGCCACTTCGAGTACAAGGTAATGCCTTTCGGTCTGACCAACGCCCCTGCTGTCTTCCAGGCCCTCGTCAATGACGTTCTCCGTGATGTACTCCACCGCTCCGTATTCGTCTACCTAGATGACATCCTGATCTTCTCCCGCTCCATGGAGGAGCATGTCCAGCACGTCCGCCGGGTCCTCCAGCGTCTTCTAGAGAACAAGCTGTTTGTCAAGGCGGAGAAGTGTGAGTTCCACGTCTCCTCCATCGGCTTCCTTGGCTACATCATAGAGGGCGGCAAGATCTGGGCGGACCCCGAGAAGATCAGAGCGGTGTCCGACTGGCCCCGTCCCACCAACGTTAAACAGCTCCAACGCTTCCTGGGATTCGCCAACTTTTATCGGCGCTTCATCAGGGACTACAGCCTGGTCGCGGCGCCTCTCCCCCAACAAACCTCGCCTTCGGTGCCCTTTGTCTAGTCCGACGCAGTGGACTCCGCCTTCGCCGAGCTGCGCCGGCGCTTCACCACCGCTCCCATCCTCGTCCAGCCGGACACGTCCCGCCAGTTCGTGGTGGAGGTGGACGCCTCCTGCACCGGAGTAGGGGCGGTTCTTTCCCAGTGCTCTGCCACCGACCAGAAGCTGCACCCCTGCGCCTTTTTCTCACGCCGCCTAACCCCAGCCGAGGTCAACTACGACATCGGGAACCTGGAGCTCCTGGCGGTCAAGCTAGCCCTGGAGGAATGGAGGCACTGGCTGGAGGGATCGGAGGTCCCCTTCCTGGTTTGGACGGACCACAAGAACCTCGCCTACGTCTCAACGGCCAAGCGCCTGAACTCTCGCCAGGCTCGCTGGGCGCTGTTCTTCGCTAGGTTTAACTTCACCCTGACCTACCGGCCTGGTTCCAAGAACACCAAGCCAGACGCCCTCTCCCGGCAGTTCGTCCCTGAGGAGGGGTCCACACACCCCGACACCATCCTCTCTACCTCCTGTCTGGTGGCCACCGACACCTGGCAGATCCAGTCCATCGTCAGGGAGGCACAGCGTGCCCAGCCGGACCCAGGTAACGGTCCACCTAACCGGCTTTTTGTCCCTGACCTCGTCCGCTCCCAGGTGCTCGAGTGGGTTCACGCTTCCCGGTTCGCGTGCCACCCGGGGATCGACTGGACACTATCTCTGCTGAAGAGGCACTTCTGGTGGGTCACCATGAGAGAGGACACCCGCGCTTTCGTCCTGGCGTGCACCGTGTGTGCTCGTGCGAAGGCCTCCCACCGACCGCCCGCCGGACTCCTTCGTCCACTCCCAGTCCCCGGTCGGCCCTGGTCGCACGTCGCCCTGGACTTCGTCACCGGCCTTCCCCTCTCACACGGTAACACTGCCATCCTCACCATTGTTGACCGTTTCTCAAAGGCTGTGCACTTCGTTGCTCTCCCCAAACTCCCCTCTGCTGCAGAGACTGCTAACCTGATGGTACTCCACGTCTTGCGGCTCCATGGGATCCCAGCTGACATCGTCTCCGACAGAGGCCCTCAGTTCATATCCCAGGTCTGGAGGGCGTTCTGTCGGGCTCTGGGGGCCACGGTCAGCCTCTCCTCCGGGTTCCACCCTCAGACCAACGGCCAGTCGGAGCGGGCCAACCAGGACCTGGGATCCGCACTCCGCTGCGTGACAGCCCGGGACCCCTCCGGCTGGAGCGCCTTCCTGCCGTGGGTGGAATACGCCCACAATTCCCTCTCTTCGGCGGCCACAGGTCAGTCCCCCTTTGAGTCATCTTTGGGCTACCAACCCCCGCTGTTCCCTGCCCAGGAAGAGGAGATCGCCGTACCATCGGTGCAGGACCATCTTTGTCGCTGCAGGACGATCTGGGAGGAGACGAGGGCTGCGCTGCTCCGGACTGCGGACCAGAACCGGCGCTTCGCCGACCGCCACCGGACCCCGGCTCCCGCCTATGTACCAGGTCAGATGGTATGGCTCTCGTCTCGGGACCTGCCTCTCAAATCCGTCTCACGAAAGCTAACCCCCCGTTTCGTGGGGCCCTACAAGGTCCTGTCCCTCATTAATCCCTCTGTTGTCAAGCTCCAGCTCCCCCCCCATATGCGCATTCACCCTTCCTTCCATGTCTCCCAGCTCAAACCGGTGGTCTCCAGTCCCCTGTCTCCCCCTGCTCCAGAGCCCCCTCCTCCGCTGGTGATAGACGACCACCCGGCCTACGTGGTCCGGGAGTTGCTGGGCGTGCGGCGACGCGGCCGCAGCTTCCAGTACCTGGTCGACTGGGAGGGCTACGGCCCGGAGGAGCGGAGCTGGATCTCCCGGCCAATGATCCTGGACCCAACTCTTGTCCAGGACTTTCATCGGGCTCACCCTGACAAGCCTGGGCCGCCGTGAGGCGCCCGTCGAGGGGGGGGTCCTGTCATAATCACAGCACGGGCCTACTTCACTCCCCCTCCTTTTCCCCTCATGTCCTCCACACGCTCCTCTTCATCCCCCTCTCTAACCACTGCGCACTCCTCATCATCCTCTCTTTCTTCAGTCACCCCTTCCTTCACCCTCATTCACCCAGCTGTATTCCATCCCCCTAATTCACACACGGGCAAGCACACCACTCTCCCCAGCTGCACCCTATCCTCCCCTGATGAGGGGACTATATCTACACCTCGACGCTGACCAGAAGCTGTCGTGGTATTAATTACCACTGCCCAGGTACGACGTCTCTGCCACAAGCTCTACTGCTAGGTACCCTCTGTGTATTGGCTTACTCTAACCCGTTTCTCTCCTGTGCCCCAAAGGACCGCCGTCCCTGTCTGGACGTCACCTGTTCCCGAGAGGAACACCTATCTCCCGCTGCCACCCAGCAGCTCCAGCGTCCCTGTCTGGACGTCACCTGTTCCCGAGAGGAACACCTATCTCCCGCTGCCACCCAGCAGCTCCAGCGTCCCTGTCTGGACGTCACCTGTTCCTGAGAGGAACCCCTATTTACCCGCTGCCCCCCCAGCAGCTCCCCCGACAAGCACCAGGACCGATTGCTCGCTCACTGCCGCCGTGGCAGCCACAGGACAGAACATTAACCCCGTTCTATTTTCCCCCCCAATTCCTGTGTTGCTCTATTCAATTAAACACCCTTGAAACCGCTCCCTTTCTCTTCTCGTGTATTCAGCAATTGGGCTGTGCTCCAGACTCCAGTTCTCACAAGTAAAGACATATTACTATAGTAGGAAGAGATGATAGTATAAGACAGTAAGGAGGTTAGTGTTTCTTTCATTTCAGATATTGATTGAAGAAGTGTTTTTAGTCGACGGCGAAAGATTGGTCGGGTTTCAGCTGTTGTGGAGCGAGAACCGAGAATAGCCGGCTTGTCTTTGATTAGAAGATGTAGAGTGGAGGGGTCTTGAGGGTGTGTAGTTAGAAGACGTAGAGTGAAGGGGTCTTGGGGGTGTGTAGTTAGAGACCATTGACCGGAGGTAGACGCAGGCGGGAGCCGTTCCCCTCACTGCACGGTCATGTCGAGGACCTTGAAGCGGATTCGTGTGGCGATGGGAAGCCAGTGCAGCTCTCTGAGAAGTGGGCTAACATGGGCTGACTTTGGTAGGTTGGAGATCAGACGGGCGGCTGCATTCTGGATGAGTTGAAGAGGCTTGGTGGCGGTTGTAGTATTTCACTGCAATCACTGGAAGAATGTAAACAGGATAACTTGCCATGGGATTTGAAGAAGACACGTATTGCCACCTACAGGTCGTTCTTGGGAAGCACCTGAGGTGCCTTTTTTAACTTCACTGGGTGCAGTTGGTGACACTAAACTAAACCAGTCCCTCCTACTTCCTTAATTAACCCTCTCAGATGTGCATGTTTGGGAAGCGTGAACATTAAAGGCAACCAACTTGTGTTCAGCTTTTCACACGACCCCCCGCCCCCTTTTGCCGCGAGCGCGTCAGACGAGCGGCAGAGGTCCCAAATGAAATGAATGAAGCGCGGAGCTTCATTCGCAAATATGAGAGCTCTGTCATTGAAGTGGGTGGTGGCAGCGTAATAGCGTTCACCACCCTGATGTAAAGTAGCGATTTTTATTGTTTTGTCATGACAAACCAATTACATAATCCAACATATGTGTAAAGAAACAACATATTCCAGTTAACGGTATATTTTTTTAATGATTCATTACGGTATAAATTAGGTTAACTGGAGCTGCGTATTGCTGGCTCTCATATTTGCGAATACAACAGCGTTCACCCTGATGTAAACAAAACAAGTCATTGCGACGGCCATATTAGACTGTTACACATAGCCATAATTTAAGATATAGTTTATGCATTCGCAAAATATGAGAACTCTGTCATTGAAAGGGCTTCTACAACGGAAGACAACCGCTGCCGCGGGCGGCGCAACTCTCTGCCGCGGGCGGCGCAACAACACACAGAGCGGCAGCGCGGTCACGTGGCCGTGTGGCCAATCAGAGAAACGCTGAACGAAAGGCTGAACACAAGTTGGTTGCCTTTAATGTTCACGCGTTTGGCAGGCTCTCTTGGAATCTTATAGTATATTGAGATTCAAATTTTTTATTGCCTATATTTATTGTAATGTAATTGTAATCCCTATAACAGATAGGGCATACAAACCCTCATCTGCACATTTGTTTACACTGTTTATTTTTCTTATATTTCTATATTCAGATCTAATTTTATTGCCTATATTCACATCTTTCTACTATTACCCTGCCCATACCTGTACTGCCCCTCCCCTATGCTGCTATGACTATGACACCCAAAGAGATCAATAAAGGAATATCTTATCGTAGAACTCTAACCATGGTTACATCCTGATTAGAATGTTCAATAACAAGTATACACTCTATACTCTTTAGTATGTGCTAAGCTGTAGGTCTGGTTCAGTGCTGCCCTACTTCTCTCCAGCACTGTTGCTGTTCATGACTGAGGAACTATAGTACATGAGCACGGTGTGTGAGGCTATTGCATAACCCAACCTAAAGTTGCACAGAGCACAGTATTTGTTCATCATTGTATCATTCACTCATGCTATGTGTTTGCACTATTTAAATATAAATAATTTTTATATTCAGAGTTAATTATATTGTTTACACTGTTCATGTTTTCCTCATATTTTTATATTCAGATCAAATTGTATTGTCTATATTTATGTCTTTCTACTATTACCCTGCCCATACCTGTAGGCTACTTCCCCTCCTCCCTCCCCATGCTACTATGATGCCCTCAATAAAGGAATATCTTCTCTTATTAGACTTGAAAAAAAGGATCCTCACTATGCTACTATGTATATATTACTACCTACTATGCTACTATGTCTATATTACTACCTACTATGTTAATATGTCTATACTACTACCTACTATGCTACAGTACTATGTCTATATTACTACCTACTATACTATGTCTATATTACTACCTACTATGTCAATATGTCTATACTACTACCTACTATGCATCTCTCTGAGTGCCTGCTGTCCAAGGTGATGGATGTCTCGGGGTCGCACAGCCCACTACAATCACGCGAGCTGTCTAACGCCTGTCCCGTCTCCCTGTCTCCCTGTGAGTTGCTGTCCCGGAGTGTTGACCGGAGTGTCGGACGTCCCGCGATGAAGGCCGGGAGGATGCGACTCTCTCTGCGTGCCCTCCTGTCTCCCTGTCTCCGGCGGTCTCGTAGTGGTGACCGGAGTGCTGGACGTCCCACGATGATGTCGGGGAGGTTCTGACCCTCTCTGCGCCGCCCCCCATCTCCCTGTCTCCGGCTGTCTCGGAGCGATGACCGGAGTGTTGAACGTCCCGTGATTAAGACGGGGAGGACGCGACCCTCTTTGCGTCGCCCCTGTGCCTCAAATAGATTCGCTATCAGCTCTATCTTTAATCTTTCAAAATGTTCAGTTGCTATCGCTATCAGCTCTATCTTTAATTTTTCAAAATGTTCAGTTGCTATTGCATGCACTCATCTGTGTTTCACTACACACATGAGTGCATGCTTACCAACTGTTAGTCTGCAACACTACTATCACCGACATCTAAGAAGGGAGATCCCCCCTTGAATGGCCCTTCTAAGGTTTCTCTCCTCCACACTGCCTGTGGAGCATTTTTTCCCTATTGTTAGGTTTTAGTGAGTTTTTCCTTACCTTCGCGTGGGGTATGTCTGGGAGTGCTTGCATTCATTCATTTATTTGCATTTATTTTTAATTAGTTGGACCTTATGGTGTTCTTGTTTTGTTCTTGACTTATTGTTATGTTTCTTCTTGACTTGTTTAAAGAAGACATGTCCGGCCCATGGGGACATTAACGATAGGTTATAACTATAACCAAGTTCTGTGAGTAATGGTGACGCTCAGCGTCACTACTGCACTATACTTCACTCGTGCACGCGCACTGAATAAAAAATTCCACAATGTACCTTTACATCCCAACATTCGTCTGACCACACCCCTATCAGCTTACCTTCATAAGCAGGTGTGTGGCCACCTACTCGCCTCCTTCCCAAGCTTTGAGATCAAGGGCCGCAGCGGCGTCTGATGCTGAGCGTCACCATTACTCACAGAACTTGGTTATAGTTATAACCTATCGTTCTGTTTCGTATGGTTCTCGCTCAGCGTCACTACTGCACAAGGGAGGCTGAGCGAGAGCCATAGCCCGACAAATGTACCTCGCTGAGGCCCCCCACAACCATCAGATCGGGGAGGACCGAGCCCCCCCGACCCTCCCTAATGGAGGATACCCCCCCTATTGGAGGGTCACGGGAGGGCGACGGACCCGACCGTGCGAAGAGGCACTCAAGCAACTCAACGCACAGGGTGAGCAGACCGTGGCTTGACCCCACGACTACACACATGCACAACCCGCATGCCACCCGGGAACGAACGGAAGGAACAACCTCGTTACCGCCCCCAGAAATCACGGGGTCAAGAGGAAACCCAACCCTGTGGCAAGGCCGTAGCAGCGGAGCGCGAAGGAAGACCCAGACCCACTGAAGGGACTGGATCCCCTGGAAAACGGGGGCCCGGCGAGGTCAATGACGCCAGGCATCAAGACCCCACCAGGTGGCCACTTAGTGACACCACCCCCCACATCGCCAGCGTATTCGGATAAGGCCCCTCCAAGAGCGGGCCCTTTCCCCCCAATAGCACACCGCCTGGCACACTGACCCTGCAGAACAGGCAGTCAGCATGGCCGTAAGCACACAAAAAGGTCACCCAACGGAAGCAGGCAGCGCACCGGGGAAACCAGGCAACAGGCTGTAACCTGAGCCTGGAGCACTGCGGACGAGACAGGCGCCAAAGGAGTCAACTGAAAATAGCCGCCCCGGCGGATGGGGCGTATGCTGGCGTTGTTGATCACCATGACAAAGCCTCCATTAAAAAAAAACCACCCAGAGGGGTTGAGGCAGAGAAGGCTGACATGATTGGCAGACGTCATGAACGTGCAGGGGCACACTCAACCGGGTAACCCGGGAGTTGACTCTGCTCCAACACACCAGGGAACCAACCACCTTGTCGTTAACCTATGCGGTGGTTGTTCCTATAACCCCTCAAAACAAAAAGGGTTATTCCAAGTCTACGGTATCAACAAACTTTACTTCGGACCGGACCCGGCGGCCTGGGTTACACAGGGTTACTAGAGGAGGTCCCGAAGACCACCCCGACAGCCCTCCCTCCGCCATGCGTGAGAGAGGAGCGAAGAAAAAAGAGAACCAGCCCCCATAACAGTGCCAGGTACAAAAGAGTACCCAACAAGGGTCTCTATAATGCCCAACCTTGTGACACCCCAGGCCGACCCGGCATTTTTCCCCCCCAAAAAAGCCCAAGTCCCTCAGGGTACCAGAACAGCAGATCTGCATAACCCGATACGAATACAATGCACGCTACCCACAGAACTGTGAACAGGGTTTACAACAAAACCAAGTCGTGTGTGTGTGTGAATCCTACACCCACATTCCATGTTGTACATAGAAAAACACTGATAGAGAGAGTAACGGCTAGGCCGTGGAACGTGTGTATACGAGCATTACTGCAACTAACACAACAGTGTTGTAGCTCAACATTACTTCTTGTGTAAGCAACAGACCATACAACCAGCTTCTACCTGCATGTGGAGTGTCAGGCCGAGATAGAAACCTTTCTATAACCGAGTGTATGCTGCAGACCTTGCTTAAGCTCATAACACGAACGTAACCCTTCTATCAATGTATACTAGTGCAGATTCACACTTTGCAACCTCATCATATGTTTTGGTGAAGAAACACACAATTTGTTTAACAAAAAATACAGTCCCCCTTTAGAGGGGACTTTTTATTTATGAGCAAACAAATAATATGAGAGGCCGGGGAGGGGTAAACAGAGGGGACCGCAGGGGAAAAAAGTCACTGGGTCTAGCGGCGTCTGCTGCCTCGAGCCGCTCGGGCTTTGCCACCCCGAGAAGCCCCGGAGGGACGGTAGATAATCGGTTGCTGGCCACGGCGATCCCTACCGTCTCCTCCGGTCGTAGGTGGGCCGGCTGCAGCAGCAGCACCGTCTCTCCTCCTAGCCTTCTTCGATGGGCCAGCAGTGGCGGTGGAGGCAGTAGCAGCCACGGCGGAGGAAGCTCGACGACGTGGAAGCCGTCTGACTCCACCGGCGATGACGGGAGGGGGAAAATGGGGTTGGAGCACGGATCTCTCCTCTGCCATCTCTCTGCACGTTGAGGTCATCAATTGCAGGGCCTTCCCGAACAGTCCAGCATCGGAGAGGGTGGCCGTTAGAAGAGGACCTCTCTTCTTCTCCGGCACACAGGCCTGCTCCAGCCAAAGGTGGCGCTGGGTTAGAGTTGCCAGGGCGCGCACTTTCCCAGCGGCTATGGCCTGCAGCTGAGTCAGATGCAGGACAGCTCCTGCCGCCTGGGTGAGCTGGTCATGTTGGACATCAGTCAGCTCCGTGCCGCCCGTCATTATCCCGGATATAAATCTTGCCAGCTGCGCGACATTAGACGCGGCAGCCAGATATTGTGTACCAGAGATGAACGACTGGTCGCTCCAATAAGCCAACCGCCTAGCCGATTTTCCTTGAAGAACCGGCTTGCATAACGGCTCCCACACCACTTCCGGACAGAGGAGAGCGGCCATCGGCATATCAAGCCGTGGCACGCCCTCTCTCATACCGTCGACCAAACCCACCACCCGCGTAACCGGTACGTAGGCGGGGGTGAGGCCCATGATGTGGGACACCACCTGGCCCCGACGAACATAGGCCCCCATTGAGGGGAAAAATGGGTAGACAACGTCCACCCCTCTCACCGGGCGATGTTGCCAGAGATGACCTATTAGATCATCAGGGACAGGAGCAGGCAGTGGCTGCGGCAACGGCACGCCGTTTGCAGCGGCCGCCACCGCCATAAGCTTGGGGAACAAAGCCCGCAGTTCCCCCTGCAGACTTTCCTCCACCGAACCCGCATCCCTCACATGCAGCAGGCTTCGACTGGTCAAAGAGCCACAGTCTGATGTGGCTGATAGTAGGGCATCCTGCCGATGAGGCAGAGGGTTTTCCCCGACATCCTCGAACAAGGCGCCCCAAGGAGACATTTCACCCCCCTCCAGTGTTACCTAGATGGGTGGGATACTCGTCTCTACTGGGCCTTCAAACAAGAACCCGTCTGCCTCTACCATGTAGTCCTCTGTTTCCATCGGGCAGATAGAGACCGACGCATCCTCGCTGGTCTCCAGCAATTCACCAAACCCAGGCCGTTCGCGTCTGCAAGCCACCATCTTGCGACGGGAGCGAGCAGACACAAAAAGTTTGCGTCTCAAAATCCTCCGGAACCAAAGGAACCGGCCGCTCAACAGCGGACGATTCCCCGGAAACAGAGGAACCAGAGCCAGGACCAGGCCATCGCAGAGACGACAGTGGCTCTGCGACTCTCCGAAGTAGACATTATGACTTAGATTTTTCTATCGAATACTTATGAGAGAAGAAAAAAATAAGCACAATGTAAACACGTCTCAACTTTCTTCAACTAGCAACCTCGTCAAGTGGGGATCTACCAAAGGCATTTCCTTGTGGTGAAAGCGAAGAAGGAGGCGAGTAGGTGGCCACACACCTGCTTATGAAGGTAAGCTGATAGGGGTGTGATCAGACGAATGTTGGGATGTAAAGGTACATTGTGGAATTTTTTATTCAGTGCGCGTGCACGAGTGAAGTATAGTGCAGTAGTGACGCTGAGTGAGAACCATACGAAACAGAACGTGTGTTGTCGGGCCTTACAAATAAATTTGATTTGATTTGATTTGATTTATGTCTATATTACTACCTACTATGTCTATATTATACCTACTATGTCAATATGTCTATACTACTACATACTATGCTAATATGTCTATACTACTACCTACTATGCTAATATGTCTATATTACTACCTACTATGCTAATATGTCTATTATTACATACCATTAATATGCTAATATGTCTATTATTCCCTAACATTACTATGCTAATATGTCTATATTACTACCTACTATGCTAATAATAGTATGTCTATATTACTGAGCTGAGAGAAAATGGAGAAAAACAAAAACCACTATCTCCTGTGATATCTGCAAAGATGCTTTAACGTTAGGTTATGACTATAACCAAGTTCTGTTAGTATAGCGACGCTCGGCATCACTAGTCTGCACTATCTCGCATATGTGCACGCGCACTGAATAAAGACCACAAATGTACCTTTAATCCCAATATTCGTCTGACCACACCCCTATCAGCTTACCCATATAAGCAGGGGTGGGGCCACCCACTCGCCTCCTTCCCAAGCTTTCGCCACAAGGCGAGGTCAAAGGCTGCAGCGGCGTCGGATGCCGAGCGTCGCTATACTAACAGAATTTGGTTATAGTCATAACCTAACGTTCTGTTTCGTATTAGCTCTCGCTCGGCATCACTAGTCTGCACAAGGGAGGCCGAGCGAGAGCCAACGGCCGACAAATACACCCCGCTGACAGCCCCCCACAACCATCAGAACAGGGAGGGCCGAGCCCCCCCGTCCCACCCTAATGGAGGGCACCCCCCCTATTAGGGGCTTCATGGGAGGGCGACGGACCCGACCGTGCAAAGAGGCACTCAAGCAACTCAACGCACAGGGTGAGCAGACCGTGGCTTGACCCCACGACTACACACACGCACAACCCGCATGCCACCCGGGAACGAACGGAGGAACAACCTCGTTACAGCCCCCAGAATCACGGGGTCAAGGGCAAACCCAACCCCGTGGCAAGGCCGTAGCAGCGAAGCGCGAAGGAAGACCCAGACCCACCAAAGGGACTGGACCCCCTGGAACGGGGGCCCGGAGAGGTCCATGATGCCAGCATCAAGACCCCACCAGGTGGGCACTCAGTGACCCCGCCCCCCACATCGCCAGCGTATTCGGACAAAGGCCCCTCAGCCGAGCGGGCCCCGTCCCCCCAATAGTACACCGCCTGGCACACTGACCCTGCAGAACAGGCAGTCAGCATGGCCGTAAGCACACAAAAAAGGTTAACCAACGGAAAAAACCAGGCAACAGGCTGTTAACCCTAGCCTGGAGACTGCGGACGAGACAGGCGCCAGAGGGGACAGCTGAACACAGCCGCCCCGGCGGAAGGAGCGTAAGCTGGCGGTGTTGCATGACCAAGCCTCCATTTAAAAACCCCCACCCCGAGGGGTCGAGGCAGAGAAGGCTGACACGATTGGCAGACGTCATGAACGTGCAGGGGCACCCTCAACGGCGAACCCGGGAGATGACACTGCTCCAACACACCAGGGAATCAACCACCTTGGAGTTACCCAATGCGGTGGTTGTTCCTATAACCCCTCAAGAAAAAACTCCAAAACACACCTGCGGGTATACACCGGCTATACCGCAGTACAAGTGTTTCAGTTTTCAAAAAAGGGTTAACCCAGGCCTACGGGTCGACAAAACATTACTTCGGACCGGGCCTGGCGGTACGGGAAGCACAGGGTCACCAGAGGAGGTCAAAGACCACCCCACAGGCCCCTCTTCGCCATGCGTGAGAGAGGAGCAAAAAAGAATGGAGAACCAGCCCCTAAGCACACCGTACTTGGTATTCCCAGGCGGTCTCCCAACCAAGTACTAACCAGGACCAACCTGTGTAGCGGCCGAGATCCGACGAGATCGAGCGTGTACAGGATGGCATGGCCGTAAGCCATTACGACAGTGCTGAGTAAAACGTACCCAACCAGGGTCTCCATAGCGCTTAACCCTGTGACACCCGGACCGACCTGGCATTTTTCCCCCTGAAAAAAGCTCAAGTCCCTCAGGGTACCAGAACAGCAGATCTGCATCCCCGGCGGACAACGGGTTCAACTGATCCGGACCAGCATGACCAGAACCAGTCCCGTGCCCTAACCACGCCGACATGCCTACTCCAGGAGAAAGGGCAGATATGCGTGTTGATCTTAACATGAAAAGAAGGCGCCACCCAGATGTTTGGCCGAACCGCGCCCGGTGGCCCACCCCCAGGGCGTGAGACCCCTCTACATATGTTCAGATCCATTCCGTCATCATCCCCCAGACATGAACGAGAATCCGTTGACAACCCACCCAGGTCATGGGATGTCGTCGTCGGAAGAGGAAAAACCTCCATCTCAGTTGCTCTATAAAAACGCTGTTTTAACCTCAAGCAACCAAGGCGTGCCAGTCAATCGCCTGTTTACAGCGAGCTAGCACTATACGTGCGTCGGGACACACCCGCATCAATGAACAGGCTATTTAGACCTGTCATTGAATCCCCAAGGCGCCCAGGGGAACGACAAGAGGGGTGTGACACTTCCTAACTCCAACTCTTTTTTAATAGAAAAGAAGGAAGCACCAACAGTATGTATCCCAGTCTACACAGCCGGGGGTAAAAACATTTTTACATCCCACCACCCTCCCATAGGAAGAAGACGGGGATCCCCAGAGAGACTTCCCACGCGAGCTGTACAGATTGAAAAGAATATATTGCACCTTGAGCCATGTAAAAAATTGGTTTTAGGGCTCTCCGGGGAAGAGGCACTGAACCCATACACACTCAATAATCGAATTGAATCGAATACATACACAATAGAATAGGACACCTTCTAGAGGGTCCACTCACTTTGACAATCTGAGGAGGAAGGCTCTGTACTCTGATGGAGGCTCCCTCACATGGAAGGAGGAGTCCGAACTCACAGAAGGCCCGAATAGGCGCTTGGTGAGGAGGAGCCCTGACCACCCCCCCGAAACAGATCCATCACATGGACCTGAACAGCACACGGAAGTCCTACCAACAGAGACGCGCACGGTGACGTACTCTATGGCGGGGGAATTTCTGCGGTGCACACGCCCAATATTCCAGGCCGTGGGACCAGGAAACTCCCTCCCCCCCCCCCCCCACCCCCCCACCCCGCAACGTGCCGAACCGCAACGTGACAGGAACCTTGAAGGACAGGGGGTGTACCCCTGACCGACAGAAACAAGGGGGAGAGGAAAGGTTACCAGTTCACCCCTTTACGACCCCACACCCATGATACGATGTAATGACAAAAAGAGAATATGACACAGTCATAGTCAGCTCTATGAAGCGTTTGACAGCTTCACACAGCGCATGAGCTAACCTGCTATCTGATTTTTACTAAGGAAAAAACACAGAATAGAGAGGGCTCTCTAAGAGCCCCGGTCCAACATACACATGTGCTTCTGTGGCCAGTCCAACCCAGTTGTAGGTCACATGACACACACAACCCATCATCACCTACAAAAAATGGCAAAAACACTCTACAGAGGAACACCGTTTTTCATAATGAGAGAATACATAATTCTCGATTAGTATCGGCCACAGGCCTTGCTAAGCACACACGACAGCGACCGTGAAAATAAAGTTTCTCCAGCAGTTTTAGCACAACCTCAGCAATCAAGCTAAGGGTTACATCGCATCCCTACCACACAAAAGACACAATGTAGTGCAACAATATGTCTGATAGGAGGATGAAAAAGTCCCAGGGAACCGGGGGGAAAACACAATCCTCCTGCTTTACCCTTAATACGGCCAGTTAAAACAGGAAAACCTGTTAATATGTGAACACACTGTTCATTGTCATCACAGGCTGAGAAAAGAACATTATTTTACTCACTTGTCACTAAGCATAGCTTCATAGGTTAGTTACCTTAGTTGTGAGTACACGGTACATATAAACACACATGATGTTTCTCACACAACAACCAGACCATTTTCACATCTGTAACAACAACCAGATTTGCACGGAGAAGCTAACTGCCAGTGACAAAGACAGTTCACACATAACTCGCGTCGTATCCTAAATGTATTGCAGCAACACACGTTTTGGGAAAACATCGTTATTCACAAGACATTTAGAAAGGTAAAGCCAGAAGACGTGTTATAAGGTCTGGCCAAACCTTGTCCTACCCGGAACGTAGATCAGTGAAGTGCAGTCTCAAGACCCCGTAGACAACACAGCCGCTCCTGTGTTGTTCGAACTGGGCAGCGTCGCCGCTCCAACCCGTCGCTACAGTCCTCTTTGTTGACGCAATCCTTGCCGTCCTGGCTCAGGGCAGGGTCGACGAACATCCCCTGTCAAAGATGACGTCGTAGTCAAGAGTGTAAAACATGTTATAATCAAAGCACGTTCAACAGAGTAGCATTAAGCTAACGGCCGATCCAACCGTCGGTCGCTATTGCCCCTGCTCGCGAGACGCCGAGCGAACGGCGCACGCGACCAGAGGGGAGCTCACGGCGGCGCGCGAGTAGCCGGAGCTACCTCGCGCTGGCCTTGTCCGATAGCAGCAAGCTAACGTTTCCTAGTGATCACACAGCTAGCGCCGCAGCTAACAGCTGACTGGCTAACAGTAGGTCCAACCTCTGTAGGCCACGCAGTGATCCCAGCAGGCTAACGCCGCAGCTAACAGCTGACTGGCTAACCGTAAGCTAAGCAGCTATCACCTGAACTTGTACACAATGATATAACACTCACCCAGACAGGCCGTCGTTCTGAAACACTCCTCACTTTTTAAGAGAAAAGAGAAACAAGATGTCAACACAGCTTTACAACGGTGATTTTACCAACACCCGACGGAATCAGCACAATACCAAACTGGCCTGTGTAGCTGACTTGAACATAGATCTTCCGCTATCGAACATCTTATGCACATATCTCCTTGTGAAGGAATACTCTCATTCGGATATGAAAGATGGGGCTTAACACGGGACAGAGAGATACCCACTCGTCCAGAAAACACAGGGATCACCAGTGTTAATGGTCGCGGCCCACTAGTTAAAACTAAAATGGCTTCAGACCAAGGTCTTCTGTCGCCTAGGAGGCTGAACAAAGGACCCTAGCCTGGGGCCAGTTTTCATAAACATTGTCAATTAGCCCCCATAACACTAACAGACAAGTGGAGCCTGCCAGCAAAACATAACTCACCAAAACCAGGAACCCACCGCTTCTCACAACAGCGGCGCGTCCTACAGCCCAGCTGTGCCTTTACCGCAACCAGCACACAGCAAGGACTGCAGTTGGAAAAGCATGTAGCGGCACGAACTCCCAATACGAAAACCGGTGGAGGATTTTTAGAATGATCATCATCTTCCAGACACTCCAGTACGAAGACAATATCGCCGTATTTTCTCGAAATAGTGAGAGAGAAAATAAAGATATGATGTCAACGTATCCTTGTTTCCCAACTCTGCTCCTAATTCTTTCTTCCATCATGGTGTCAAGTGTGGGGATCTACCGAGGCACTTCTTCCTTGTGGTGAAAGCGAGAAGGAGGCGAGTGGGTGGCCCCACCCCTGCTTATATGGGTAAGCTGATAGGGGTGTGGTCAGACGAATATTGGGATTAAAGGTACATTTGCGGTCTTTATTCAGTGCGCGTGCACATATGCGAGATAGTGCAGACTAGTGATGCCGAGCGAGAGCTAATACGAAACAGAACTGCCTATAACAAAACGATCCGCTTAGTAAGGAAAAACTACTTCTCTAAAATGATTACAGTAAACACTGGAAATTCCAGAATCCTTTTTTCCACTATTGATCAACACTGCCCCCACTCCTCCGCAGTCCTCAACAGTTAAATGTGAAGAACTTGCACTATTTTTCAACAACAAAATAACTTCGATCAGAGCCAGCATTACTCATGATGGAAATAAAGCTGATTACAGCAAACCGCGCAATATAACCATGAGAAGATTCACATCCATCACATTAGATGAGCTTTGCAAAACTCAGGTGTCTCAGAATGTAACCCCTCCACCTCAGACATCGATCCTGTACCTACAGCTTTCTTTAAATTATTTAATAGTGTTTCAAGCCCTGTTCTAGACACTTCCCTTAGAAATGGTATTTTCCCTGATGCTTTTAAAACAGCAGTTGTAAAACCCTTATTAAAAAAAACTAACATAGATAGTAATACACTGCCAAACTATAGACCGATATCCAACCTCCCATTCATTAGTAAAGTACTTGAAAAAATTGTTTCAGTTCAAATAAATTCCTTTCTTGAAGAATACAACATCTTAGAAGAATTTCAGTCATCTCATAAACATAGCAAAAGTATGACCATTTATTAATCAAAACGATGCTGAGAAACTAATTCATGCATTCATATCTAGCCGGTTAGACTACTGTAATGCACTTTTCACAGGTCTCCCTAAGAAAACCACAGAGAGGCTTCTCATCGAAAACTCTGCAGCCCGACTACTAACCAAAACCAAAAAGAGAGAGTCCAGTCTTAGCTGCTTTACACTGACTTCAAGGTCCTTCTCCTTACATACAAAGCCCTAAATGGAATGAATGAATGAAAACTTTATTTAACAGATTGCAGAATGGGTACAATACAGTACGGCTCAATACACACAATTGTTAAGGGGATGCAGACCAGAGAAAGACGTTTGTCTTGTTTACATCAGGGTCCCCCATTTTCAATTCATAGTGACATTTATGACATACACGGCATACATGACATCATGACATTTATGGCATAGGGACATACATGACATACAGGTATATAGTACTGTTACATTTGTGACATATACGATATGCAAATATACAGTACTGTTACCCATATATCCTAACAGAGAATATATACATATGATGGGGAGGAGACTGTACATTAGGAGGGGGTGGGTGGGTGGGAGTGAAATATACATACAGTGGGGAGAGAATATATACATACGGTGGGGAGGAGACTGTCTATTAGGAGGGGGTGGGGGTGGGGGGGTTTGGACATTTACGGTGGCCAGTACGGTGGACAGGGACCTACAGTAGCTACATTGCATGCCAACACTCTAATAAATTACATGCCAGCAAGAACGCATGCGATCATCAGCTGCTGGACTACTAGAGGCTCCCTGTCAAAAGAAGATTGGTGATGCAGCCTTTGTCAACTATGCCCCAAAACTAAGGAACAAACTGCCCAAAAACATCAGGGAAGCCAATTCGCTAAATATCTTCAAAAGACGTCTTAAAACTCTCTTTGCTCAGGCATTTAAATGAAACATCAGGGATCTTGAAACAAATGATATATTCGTATTCTGCCTACGTATTTTATGCACTTCCTGTAAAATTCACGTGTCAGTTCTATGCTAATTTCTGTCATTTAGAACTGAACACCATTTAACTATTTTATTGCACTTTTTTCTAAGTGAAGTGCTTTGAGAAGCTAGTAAAGGGCTACATCTGCTCCTCCCTCCCCATCAACCTGGACCCCCTGCAATTTGCATACCGCCCCAACAGGTCCACGGAGGACGCCATAGCCCATGTGCTGCACACAGCAGCATCACACCTGGACAAGAGGAAGGGGAACTATGTGAGAATGCTATTCATCGACTACAGCTCGGCATTCAATACCATAGTCCCCTCCAAACTCATAGCCAAGCTCAGGGACCTGGGCTTGAACTATGACCTCTGCCAGTGGGTCTTGGACTTCCTGACGGGCAGACCCCAGGTGGTGAGAGCAGGCAACTGCACCTCCTCATCCATCACCCTCAACATAGGGGCCCCCCAGGGCTGTGTTCTGAGTCCCCTCCTCAACTCCCTGTACACACACGACTGTGTGGCTCAGCGGAGTAGCAACACAATCATCAAATTTGCTGACGACACAGTGGTGGTGGGCCTGATCTCTGCAAACGACGAGAGGGCCTACCTGGAAGAGGTCAAGGTCCTGGCGGGATGGTGCCACGAAAACAGCCTCTCCCTGAACGTCAGCAAAACAAAGGAGATGATTGTGGACTTCAGGAGGTCGGGGGTCAAGGACTACAGCCCCCTCAGCATCGACGGGGCACCGGTTGAGAGAGTGAACAGCTTTAAGTACCTCGGAGCCTACATATCCGAGGACTTGACATGGACCACACACATTGACAGTGTTGTGAAGAAGGCACGACAACGCCTCTACTTCCTCAGGCGCCTAAGGAAGTTCCAAGTCAGTCAGAAGATCCTTAAGAACTTCTACTCATGTACAATAGAGAGCATCCTGACTGGCAACATCACCTCCTGTTTTGGAATAGCACTGCACAAGACCGAAGCAGACTACAAAGAGTGACACGTTCAGCCGAACGCACAATTGGAGGGGGGCTCCCCACCCTCCAGAACATTTACAACAAGCGGTACAGGGGCAAGGCTAAGAGAATCATTAAGGACTCCAGCCACCCGAACAACTGCCTCTTTGAACTGCTGCGGTCAGGCAAGCGATACCGGAGTCTCAAGGCGAGCACAGAAAGACTCAGAAGAAGCTTCTACCCCCAGGCCATCAGGCTGCTCAACGAACAATGAACACTACACAACAACCATCAAACGCACATCGCACACACATCCACACGCACACACTCACTTTAAACAAACACACTGTAGCACCCACTCCCCACACTTTATATTTATTGATAAAGGATTTGCACTACAACTCGTACACCTTACTGTAAATTGTACCTAAATTGTACCTCATCCCATTTCTGCTTTGCACTATATAGTATTGTATATTAGTACACTGCATAGTATATTGTATATTATATGGTAACTCAGTTGCGTCTATTCTGCATCGAACATTGTACATATGTCTATACTGAACACTGTGACCTCATTTTCTACTTCTAATTTACATGCTATACTATGTTATTTGATACTTATCTTGTCTAGCACAGTCTCTGGAGCGTAACAGTAAGAAGCATTTTGTATAAAAGTATTCTGTACTTCTGTATGACAACTATTAAAGAAACTTGAAACTTGAAACTAAGTCTAAAACAGAATCAAACCTTAAACAGAGCTATTGGGATGTGATTTGCCTTACCTTGCTGCTATCTTTAAAAAAAATTTTTTTATCTGTTTTATGCTTGCCAATTATGTTTTATATGTCTGCACATTATGCTCATTTTATGCCTTTTTTCTGCTGTGAAGCACTTTGAGCTGCAATTTCTGTATGAAAGGTGCTATACAAATATTTAAAAGTTAATATTATTATTATTATATTACTACCTACTATGCTTATATGTCTATTATTACCTAACATATTACTACCTACTATGCTACTAATATTACTTATCTACTTATATGCACGCAAGACTGTAGCACTGTTTCAAGTCAACATGCATGTTTGATGCACATTGTTAATCAGCTGTAAGAGTTGTACCCTTCCTGCTGACTTGTCGTACAGAACTTGTAAGTCGCTTCGGATAAAAGTGTTCAGCTAAATTACCAAATGTAAAAATGTCAAATGTTATCAGCAAGGGAACCTGTTGGTCTGAAAACACAGCTTTTGCACATGAGCCTACAGTGACATATAGCCTACTTATACAACATTGTTGGTTAAAAAAGACTGATACGGTTTCAACATCAAGTCCTTCATATCTGTTATTGGAACTTATTTTAAATTTTTTTTTACATGCACAACAGAAGGCCTTCACGTGTTTGCAGAGAGAAGAACCCTCGACTAACCACTAACCTCGACTAACCACCCAACTCGAAGTGGCTCTCTGGAAGCTGATTGGTCGTGGTCCAGTAAGGCGGAAGTCTGCAGACTGGGGGATTCCCCGAGGGAAGTTCCCAACTCAACTACACTACAATGTAAAATGTACATTTAAGTACGAAACGCACCATATAATCCTCCTCTCCTGTGTCACGTACACTCCGCTGAAGAATGAGAGACGTCGTGGTGTCCAGACTATATTTTGACCTTATTGGAGCGAAGGTAAGGATATAATGAGACAATTTGTTCTGTAGAAGCGCTCCTTATGGTTATGTTGTGAATGAGCTGCGACCTCCTGCTGGAGATGGACACTTAAAACACTACAAACAACACGGACCTGCGTTTAAAACACTACAAACAACACGGACCTGCGTTTAAAACACTACAAACTTTGAGTTTTAACTCGCACTACAATGGGGTTATGGTCGCATTTTGCGTCTGAATTATGAGTGACGGGAATTATGAGTGACGGGCATCTCTCGTATTGAGACAGTACATTTTACATTGTAGTGTAGTTTGAAAATTGAAAATGGGGGACCCTGATGTAAACAAGACGAAAGTCTTTCTCTGGTCTGCATCCCCTTAACAATTGTGTGTATTGAGCTGTACTGTATTGTACCCATTCTACAATCTGTTAATAAAGTTTTCAATCAATCAATCAATCAGACATTTTATAAAGATCGATCAGTTATTGATCAACAGGGCAGTGATTAGTTCTGTTTCTTGTTTTGTATTGGACTGTAATAGTAGTCTGGCGTCTTATTACAGTAGTTTAAATGCGCAAATATACCTGGGAAATATAGTGTGACATTTCTGTTTGGAATGGATTTTTACACCAACTGACCTGAATGGAGTTTCAACGTGAGCTTCAACATTAAGAGGCTAAACTTATGTGAAATGGGATGTTATTGTTATCAAACACATACGTCCTACGGTATGATATTAGACAGAGTCTACAGAAACAATAAACTATTAATTATAAACTGCTGTGCATTTTTGTGTCCATATACACACATGGTACACATTACAAATATTCTACAATAAGTTCCTCTTACATGTCGAACTTGTTTCACTGACCAGGGGTACATAGCCAACATGTCCTCACAGAGTCAAAAACAAAACGAGAAAATATAATTTTATATAAATAATATTCACATTTTTAGAAGTTTCGAAATGTAACTTGACCTTTGACTTTGAACATTTGTCTGTTTGTGGTTTCACTTGCACCTTGACAACGCCCTGCACATCATAGCTATTATTGATCAGTTATTGAATTTAGTTATTTAATCAGTTATTTATACAGTATATTATATTTATTTAGTTAGTTAGTTGGTTAGTTAGTTTGCAACACAATTTTGTCGTCAAGGTGGTGGAGGTTGAGCCTAACAGGGTTGTGCTAACGTTGTCTTATTGAAAGAAAACACAAGCATTAATAATAATATAAATTGTTGTCATTTCTTAACACTCCTGTGTGTATTTAGTTATAGGAACAAATTAATTCAATTTAGGAATAATTTGTTTAAATAATCCTCTGTTATTTCAACACATATTTTGTAAAACCTAATTTATTCTCTCTTAACGATTTTTGAATGCATTTTCTTTTATGGATTAGAAAAAGGTGCACTGATGGGCAGAAACATGTCTGTACATATGAAACCATCATAATATCACATATATGTATGAAACCATCCTAATATCACATATATTTATGAAACCATCCTAATTTCACATATATTTATGAAACCATATCACATATCAATCAATCAATCAATCAAATCCTTTATTTAACCAGATAAGCATCATTGAGATTAAAATCTCTTTTTTCAAGAGCGATCTGGCCAAGCAAGGCAGCAGAAAGTTTCAACAAAAAAGAACATCACAATAAAATACAGATAAAACATTTACAGCAAGATCCAATTTCAGGCAAGTTATCAAACAGGCAAGTTATCAAACACAGTTGTAGTGATGCACTGATGTGAAAATTGTGGCCGATACCGATAACCGATATTAATATTGCTGTTCTGGTCGATACCGATATTTACCGATGTCGATATCTCTGTATAGAAAACACTTTTTTATGATAATCAAATAAAGAGCTATTTTCCAAAACGCATAATTTTTTTTCTTTTGTAACTTATTTTCAGAAATTACTGATATTTTGAAACCATGTAACATGTAAAAAGAAAAAAAATTTTTATATTTTTTATATCGCCCTATCTTGATATCGGACCGATACCGATGTGTAAAAAAACTGCCATATCGGCCGATATTATATCGGCGGCCGATATATCGTGCATCACTACACAGTTGCACTGTCAGAGGGAACTGAATGCGTAGTTTTCATTTTTAAATGGCTTTAAATTCTCTGAAGATGACCAGTCCTGGCAATTTGAGGTCCTACTGTAGCTTGTTCCAGGATGAAGGAGCAGCATATTTAAAAGCCCTTTTTCCCAATTCCGGTCTCATAGAACATCCAGTTTTAGAGCATCTTGACAACGAAGGGCATACTTGTATTGCTTAGTGCACGGAAGCACGCTTAGGTACGAGGGAACCAGCTTAAGCAGAGCTTTGTGCACACATATATTTATGAAACCATCCTAATATCACATATTTATGAAACCCTCCTAATATCACATATTTATGAAACTATGAAGATATTGTTACTCAGCTGCCAGAGTTGTACCCTTCCTGCTGACTTGTCGTACAGAACTTGCAAGTCGCTTTGGATAAAAGTGTTCAGCTAAATGTAAATGTAAATGAAACCATCCTAATATCACGTATATTTATGAAACCATCCTAATATCACATATATATTTATGAAACCATCCTAATATCACATATATTTATGAAACCATCCTAATATCACATATTTATGACACCCTATAATACCACTAATATTACTAATAATCTTGAGGCATTAAAACGATTTAGTGCCGATGGTTGCAATGTGTTTTCGAGACCTTGACCGATTCAAGATGCAAGATCCACAAAAACCTCATTGTCTCATCGTCTTTGATTAGTACTATATGGTTGGCTCGTTGTCAAGACCACCATTTTAAATCAAACTGGTAACCTTTTTTAAATGAGACCACAGGTTAAAACTACAATTAAAAAATAAATAACATTGGAATGATTTTATTTATTGTTATTTATTTTTGAAAGAGTAAAAAAACAAAACATAAACAGGTAAATGATGAGTATAAGTGGATCTATTTATTCATTTTTATTTAACTAGTGTGAGAAGGTTCATTTGCACCTCTGTGTCATCCTTCCTCCTCTGCTCTGGTTGTAGTCGTACGGTTAAAATGTATACAAGTTACTTTTTTAAAGTCAAAGTCAACTTTATTGTCATTTCCCATAATGTGCAAGACATACAGACAAATTAAATTACGCTCCCCCTTTCCACGGTGTATATAAAAATATCTCAACAATATAAACATATAGGACAATACAACACACAATATACAGAACCAAAATGAAATGAATGAGTGAATTAAATAAAAGAGGTAAAAGAGAACTTAGTGCAAATATTCCTAGCAGCAGTAGTACATAGTACAATCAAATCAAGTGTCAGTGAGTTAATAAAGTGGCAGTGTGTGTCTGTGGGGTGGGATGGTGTGTATGTGTGTTTGTGTGTGAGTCAGTGTGTGTGTGGGGGGGGTTCCTAGTCCAGAGTCTGTGGGGCAGGGCTGGACTGGGACCAAAAATCGGCCCTGGCATTTTTGGCCCAGACCGGCCCACCATAATCGGTCGGACACCACCCACCAGTACACCATCCTTGCGGTCCCCTTAAATATGCGTACCTACAGACAAATTAAATTACGCTCCCCCTTCCCACGGTGTATATAAAAATATCTCAACAATATAAACATAAAGTAACATATAGGACAATACAACACACAATATACAGAACCAAAATGAAATGAATGAGTGAATTAAATAAAAGAGGTAAAAGAGAACTTAGTGCAAATATTCCTAGCAGCAGTAGTACATAGTACAATCAAATAAAGTGTCAGTGAGTTAATAAAGTGGCAGTGTGTGTCTGTGGGGTGGGATGGTGTGTATGTGTGTTTGTGTGTGAGTCAGTGTGTGTGTGTGTGGGGGGGGGTTCCTAGTCCAGAGTCTGTGGGGCAGGGCTGGACTGGGACCAAAAATCGGCCCTGGCATTTTTGGCCCAGACCGGCCCACCATAATCGGTCGGACACCACCCACCAGTACACCATCCTTGCGGTCCCCTTAAATATGCGTACCTACTGTACTATTCCCCCAAAACACTACAAAGCTGGGTAGTAAGTGCAATGGACAAGTGTACCAGTGCAAGTGGACCAGTGTACTTAGTCTGAATCTTGTTTGGTGATGTAAAAACATCTGCATCATAGCAGGCTCAGGATGGGCAAAGTAGTCTATAGCCTGTTCATCCCTGTCTCTCTCCTCCACAACCTGGCTTGACTAGACATAAGGAGAGAGAGATGATTACAATTAACTGGTACATTCAGGTATGGCTGGGCGATATATCGAGTATACTCGATGTATCGCGGCTTGTTCTACGTGAGATGTAGTAAATTACTATATCGTGAACATCGAGTATGTTGTCACGTCGCGGCTGATATGAGACTTGCTTTAGTGCAGAGCGTTCCTCTCATTTCATTATAGACAGACCAGCGCGGACCTTAAATGACATGCAATTGTAATTTCATTACACAGACCAGCGCGGACCTTCAATGACATGCAATGGGCTAACGTTAGCTGCTAAGTTAAACCATAATAGGCTAAGCTAACTAGCGTTAGCTCTTAGCTCTTAGCTGCTAGCATTAGCTCAAAGCGGACTCCACGACACTAGTTCCATTAGTGAGAAAAGGGGGTGGGTTATATTGACGACGCTTGACAACAGAGGTTTAAAGATAACTTCATATTTATTGGTTATTCGTTTCTTGCATCCAGTTTCAATCTCTGTGTGTTCAACTTCCTGTGTTTACATTCGAGTGTGACATCATCGCCTACGGCAGCTTATACGCTCAAAACGCAAACGCTCTCTCTCTCTCTCTCTCTCTCTCTCTCTCTCTCCATTCAATGATTTAAAGTGGCCAAACGTTACAGTATAAATACTAACTGGATAGTTGATGATATAAACATTTCATTTCATTATCTGAAATATTCTAAAATCATTAAGTCTGCTATAAGCCATTATCCCTTTGTAAGGCTTTGTGTGTGATTATTATTTTCTCACAGTAGTGTGTATATATATATGTGTGTGTGTGTTTGGCTAAAGTGGATAGAAAACACAGTACTGTGCAAAAGTCTTAGGCACCCAATAGTTTTTATATAAATTGTCTTAGATGTAAATAATTTTTTTTATTAGTGTGTCAGTAGACTACTCTTAGTACATTTTCATTTAATTATTTTTTAAAGCATCTTCATGGTTTAATAATGGAAACATATTTTGCAGGGACTTATTATAATCATCATATTGGCGTGACTGTATGCATCAAAGGGTTAAATCAAGCATTTTAAAGTGCTTTAGAGGTGTAGTGGCCGCTTGTCGCTCCCCAGTGAATCGACAAGCGTCCACGATGCACCCGCAATTAATTATCTTACTCAGTCCCAAAGTTGTGATGTTGAATGAATTGAATGTCCAAAGTTGCTCCTCTTACGGTTTACAGGGTTTATTGTTGTCCAAAGGTAAATGATAGTGAATGAAGGGTTTAAACAGAACAGTTGTCAATTGCTCCCCAAGGTCAGATCCAACAGTGACACAGGTAGAAACATTTTATCCTCATCACAGGTGCACAAAGATTGCAGTGATCACCTTGGCTATTTATAGGAGTGGGCTGTAATGGGTGGTGAGCCCTCTAGTGTCCAAACATATATAAGAAGGTGTAAACAGTGCATAGTTCTAATATATAATATAATATATAGATAATAATAATACTAATAATAATAATAATAATAATAATAATAATCTATAACAAGAACACTCATTTGGCCTTTACACCGGCCCCTAATTGTGCCTACACAATTACAAAACAAATAACATGGTCGGTGAGTGTAGGGCTGTCTTAAATACTTCGAAGCTTCGAAGCTTCGTTCGATGGCACAAGCTTCGAACATTAAAAAAAAATCGAAGTTTAAAAAAAAGGGGGAAATTAATAATATTTTTTTCAAATTTTCTTTTTTTCAAATTTTTTATTTTAATTTTTACTTCGGTGTGTGTGTGTGTGTGTGTGTGTGTGTGTGTGCATGGGGCCATTGGGTGGGGCCGGGGGACAAATACACTGGAGGAAAGTAGTAGCACTGCCCAAATTATATCATCACTATTGCCTGTTTGAAGGATATCATCCTCAAACACATATACACCACCTACACGCCTATTCTCAGTCCTTGCCCCACAATGGTGGAATGAACTACCCACCCCAGTTAGGATAGCCGAATCCCATCCAATCTTTCGCCGTCGACTAAAGACGCACTTCTTCAACCATTATCTGAAATAAAATTTAAAAAATAAAATAAAAAAAATCTAACCCTAACTAACCTTACTGTCATGCACTTGTCCTAATAAACTAACCTACACTGTAACACGCAACACTTTGATGAATATTGTTACTCAGCTGATAGAGTTGTATCCTTCCTGATGACCTGTCGTACAGAACTTGTAAATCGCTTTGGATAAAAGCGTCAGCTAAATGACTAAATGTAAATGTGAATGTAAATGCCTTGTAGAATTCCACACATAAGAAAGAAAGATACTGGGATGAATAAACAAAATAGGAAATAAAATGTAGAAATGCATGCAATACATAAATAAATATGAATCTCCATATATGAAATAGAACATTTAGATAAGGTGCTACTGAGATGTTTTGGTGAGTTCTTTGTTTTTTTGTGGAAGTAGCCTTTCTTAAAAATGCATGAACATTCACTGATAATTGGTCTGTAGTGGAGTCTTCAAGGTCTACATTGCCGGACTGATTCAGGTCCAGAATTGTTGGAATTCCCTGACAAAGATATGCAAAAAGCTGTACAATTTAAACAATACCATACTGGTAATGAGCAAATAGTTGTTTATTCAATGAATGCATGGAGCTGTTCCATCTTATTTCATTTGATACTAACTACTCAGTTCATACAGATTTCAAGTATTCAAATATCAATGATGAATATTGCATAAGGTTTACACAGTTAATAGATCACCTTCTTGTTTTTATATTCATGTTCAGAGAGGAGTAATAGTTGGATCTTTGTAGGGCTGTCTTAAATACTTCGAAGCTTCGTTCGATGACACAAGCTTCGAACATTAAAAAAAACATTTTTTTTTTCAATTTTTTTTTATTTTTTTTCAATTTTTACTTTGTGTGTGTGTGTGTGTGTGTGTGTGTGCATGGGGCCATTGGGTGGGGCCGGGGGACAAATACACTGGAGGAAAGGAACCCAGCTCAGCACTGCCCAAATGATATCATCACTATTGCCTGTTTGAAGGATATCATCCTCAAACACATACACCACCTACACGCCTATTCTCAGTCCTTGCCCCACAATGGTGGAATGAACTACCCACCCCAGTTAGGACAGCCGAATCCCATCCAATCTTTCGCCGTCGACTAAAGACGCACTTCTTCAACCATTATCTGAAATAAAATAAAAAAAATTTAATAAAAAAAATCTAACCCTAACTAACCTTACTGTCATGCACTTGTCCTAATAAACTAACCTACACGCAACACTTTGATGAATATTGTTACTCAGCTGATAGAGTTGTATCCTTCCTGATGACCTGTCGTACAGAACTTGTAAGTCGCTTTGGATAAAAGCGTCAGCTAAATGACTAAATGTAAATGTGAATGTAAATGCCTTGTAGAATTCCACACATAAGAAAGAAAGATACTGGGATGAATAAACAAAATAGGAAATAAAATGTAGAAATGCATGCAATACATAAATAAATATGAATCTCCATATATGAAATAGAACATTTAGATAAGGTGCTACTGAGATGTTTTGGTGAGTTCTTTGTTTTTTTGTGGAAGTAGCCTTTCTTAAAAATGCATGAACATTCACTGATAATTGGTCTGTAGTGGAGTCTTCAAGGTCTACATTGCCGGACCATGTAGAATCCGGACCTTGTAGACTGACATAATTCTGTGCATAGTTTAGTCTACACAGGCCATATTTCAAATAATCAAAATCTTACTTCATTCATCTTAAACATTCTTGATTTGGGGGATTGGTAGTTCCCATGAAATCTGAAGTTGTTCAAACGACAACAGCGATCCACCTTAAATTAAATCACACTGTGTTGACTGCGTCACAGTCACGAAAGGGGCTACTTAATTCATTAATCCAATCCACTTTATTTATAGAGCACATTTAAAAACAACAACGTTTACCAAAGTGCTGTACAAGTCCCACAACATAAGATAAAAAAAAAAAAAAAAATTATATAAAAAAAAAGTTATTAATTTTTTTTAATTCGAAGCTTCGAATTAAAATCGAAGCTCGGCCCCGAAGCTTCGATTGCCAAAAAAAAATGCAGCATACAGAAACAGGTGCGGGAGGAGTAGGAGGAGCAGTGCGCTGCATGTCTGTGCTGAGACAGCGAGTGAGAACTCCGCTAAGAATTGGATCATGTTTTTGATTGGTTTTCACATGACTATTTGATTGCCCGGCACATGGCGGACAGACCTCTCAGTCTCACTCGCCAAACGTAAAATCTGCCCGCCAATGGCGCTTGGCGGGCTCTAGTTTCGTGCCCTGAATCAGTCCATTGCGCCATTTAGTTTCCACACGTCCAGACATCATTAATTGCGATGGTTCTACTTAATTCGAATACGGCACATAGTCCGTTCCATAATCCATTCCACAGTATCGCAATTCAATTAGTCTGACGCTGTCTAGTTTTTCCACACGTCGAGAGTGACTGACAACATTAATTGTAATGGTTCCAAATATTACAGCGTCCAAATACGTTCCGTAATCCACAGCATCACAATTAATCAATTTGTCAGTCTACGTTATAATACTCAACAGCGTTCGCACGGAAGCACAACAAGTAGCAATGTCCCGAGTCACGTTTCATTCATAAATACAGCAGCGTCCAAACAATTTTATCTTCACAGAAGGCTGGTTCAGCTCTTCACGCTACTATCAATTCCTTTATCCAGGTCTTCTACAACAGAGGTTTCAAAACACTTTTATCTTCATGGAAGGCTGGTTCAGCTCTTCATGCTACTATCAATTCCTTTATCCAGGTCTTCAACAACAGAGGTGTTATTCATAAATCTTCTTACCTCTGGAGTCCTTTTGGTGAGGGAGCTTGTCCTACTTTATACTCACACATGTCCTTCTTTCGTGAGGAGTTTTCCAGCTTTGTACTCACTCAGCACACGTCCTTCTTCCTTGAGGTAATTTTCTACTTTGTGTGAGTATAAAGCATTTTTCTACTTTGTAGTGGCCGCTTGTCGCTCCCCAGTGAATCGACAAGCGTCCACGATGCACCCGCAATTAATTATCTTACTCAGTCCCAAAGTTGTGATGTTGAATGAATTGAATGTCCAAAGTTGCTCCTCTTACGGTTTACAGGGTTTATTGTTGTCCAAAGGTAAATGATAGTGAATGAAGCGTTTAAACAGAACAGTTGTCAATTGCTCCCCAAGGTCAGATCCAACAGTGAAACAGGTAGAAAAATTGTATCCTCATCACAGGTGCACAAAGATTGCAGTGATCACCTTGGCTATTTATAGGAGTGGGCTGTAATGGGTGGTGAGCCCTCTAGTGTCCAAACATAAATAAGACAGTCTAAACAGTGCATAGTTCTAATATATAATATAAATTAGATAATAATAATAATAATAATAATAATAATCTATAACACTCATTTGGCCTTTACAAGAGGAAATGTCAAAATATCGCGATATATATCGTGTATCGTGATATGGCCAAAAAATATCGCGATATCATTTAGAGGCCATATCGCCCAGCCCTACATTCAGGTCCAGAATTGTTGGAATTCCCTGACAAAGATATGCAAAAAGCTGTACAATTTAAACAATACCATACTGGTAATGAGCAAATAGTTGTTTATTCAATGAATGCATGGAGCTGTTCCATCTTATTTCATTTGATACTAACTACTCAGTTCATACAGATTTCAAGTATTCAAATATCAATGATGAATATTGCATAAGGTTTACACAGTTAATAGATCACCTTCTTGTTTTTATATTCATGTTCAGAGAGGAGTAATAGTTAGATCTTTGTAGGGCTGTCTTAAATACTTCGAAGCTTCGTTCGATGGCACAAGCTTCGAACATTAAAAAAAACATTTTTTTTTCATTTTTTTTTATTTTTTTTTCATTTTTACTTTGTGTGTGTGTGTGTGTGTGTGTGTGTGTGTGCATGGGGCCATTGGGTGGGGCCGGGGGACAAATACACTGGAGGAAAGGAACCCAACTCAGCACTGCCCAAATGATATCATCACTATTGCCTGTTTGAAGGATATCATCCTCAAACACATACACCACCTACACGCCTATTCTCAGTCCTTGCCCCACAATGGTGGAATGAACTACCCACCCCAGTTAGGACAGCCGAATCCCATCCAATCTTTCGCCGTCGACTAAAGACGCACTTCTTCAACCATTATCTGAAATAAAATAAAAAAAATTTAATAAAAAAAATCTAACCCTAACTAACCTTACTGTCATGCACTTGTCCTAATAAACTAACCTACACGCAACACTTTGATGAATATTGTTACTCAGCTGATAGAGTTGTATCCTTCCTGATGACCTGTCGTACAGAACTTGTAAGTCGCTTTGGATAAAAGTGTCAGCTAAATGACTAAATGTAAATGTGAATGTAAATGCCTTGTAGAATTCCACACATAAGAAAGAAAGATACTGGGATGAATAAACAAAATAGGAAATAAAATGTAGAAATGCATGCAATACATAAATAAATATGAATCTCCATATATGAAATAGAACATTTAGATAAGGTGCTACTGAGATGTTTTGGTGAGTTCTTTGTTTTTTTGTGGAAGTAGCCCTTCTTAAAAATGCATGAACATTCACTGATAATTGGTCTGTAGTGGAGTCTACAAGGTCTACATTGCCGGATCATGTAGAATCCGGACCCTGTAGACTGACATAATTCTGTGCATAGTTTAGTCTACACAGGCCATATTTCAAATAATCAAAATCTTACTTCATTCATCTTAAACATTCTTGATTTGGGGGATTGGTAGTTCCCATGAAATCTGAAGTTGTTCAAATGACAACAGCGATCCACCTTGAATTAAATCACACAGCCGTGTTGGCTGCGTCACAGTCACGAAAGGGGCTACTTAATTCATTAATCCAATCCACTTTATTTATAGAGCACATTTAAAAACAACAAAGTTTACCAAAGTGCTGTACAAGTCCCACAACATAAGTAAAAAAAAAAAAAAATTATATAAAAAAAATAAATAAAAAATTTATTAATTTTTTTTAATTCGAAGGTCAGCCCTAGATCTTTGTATGTTATTTATATGGCAATTAAATCAATGGTGTGCTTGTTTGTTTGGTTAATTTACCTACTGTTAGATTCTGATCAATCTGGCCAGTATCACGTCTTCTTGTGTTATCCTCTCTCCATCCACTCCTCTGCGTTGTGTACTTTTAATGATCCTGACGTCTCATATACTGGCTGATACAATCCTTATCTCTCCCCGTTAGTGCGATCCGCAAACCATAATAATTCTCCACCTTCGTAAGAATTCGACACTTTGACACAGCGTAATACCTTACAAGGAGAAGCGTTGTTTATTGATATAAACAGAAGCCTCAGCCCAGATGTTATCCGATTGTATTTTCATTGCTATCGTCTCTGCTGTTATTCAGTCCAATAGTGGTCAGGCCTGGTCGTTAGCCTGAACCATCCTTGTGTTAGCCGAAGCTAATGATGATGTGGCATTTCAAGTTCAAGTTCTTTAATAGTTGTCATACAGAAGTACAGAATACTTTCATACAAAATGCTTCTTACTGTTACGCTCCAGAGACTGTGCTAGACAAGATAGTATCAAATAACATAATAACATAATATAGCATGCATTTAGAAGAAGAAAATGAGGTCACAGTGTTCGGTATAGACATATGTACAATGTTCTGAGTTACCATATAATATACAATACACAATACTATGCAGTGTACTAATGTACAGTACTATCTAGTGCAAAGCAGAAATGGGATGAGGTACAATTTTAGGTACAATTTACAGTAAGGTGTACGAGTTGTAGTGCAATCCTTCATCCATAAATATAAAGTGTGGGGAGTGGGTGCTACAGTGTGTTTGTTTAAAGTGGGTGTGTGCTATAAAGTGTGTGGAGTGGGTGCTACAGTGTGTTTGTTTAAAGTGAGTGTGTGCGTGTGGATGTGTGTGCTATGTGCGTTTGGTGGTTGTTGTTGTGTAGTGTTCATTCATTGTTCGTTTAGCAGCCTGATGGCCTGGGGATAGAAGCTACTTCTGAGTCTTTCTGTGCTCGCCTTGAGACTCCGGTATCGCTTGCCTGACCGCAGCAGTTCAAAGAGGCAGTTGTTCGGGTGACTGGAGTCTTTAATGATTCTCTTAGCCTTGCCCTTGCAACGCTTGTAGTAAATGTTCTGGAGGGTGGGGAGCCCCCCTCCAATTGTGCGTTCGGCTGAACGTGTCACTCTTTGTAGTCTGCTTCGGTCTTGTGCAGTGCTATTCCCAAACCAGGAGGTGATGTTGCCGGTCAAGATGCTCTCTATTGTACATGAGTAGAAGTTCTTAAGGATCTTCTGGCTGACTTGGAACTTCCTTAGGCGCCTGAGGAAGTAGAGGCGTTGTCGTGCCTTCTTCACCACACTGTTAATGTGTGTGGTCCATGTCAAGTCCTCGGATATGTAGGCTCCGAGGTACTTGAAGCTGTTGACTCTCTCAACCGGTGCCCCGTCGATGCTGAGGGGGCTGTAGTCCTTGACCCCCGACCTCCTGAAGTCCACAATCATCTCCTTAGTTTTGCTGACGTTCAGGGAGAGGCTGTTTTCCTGGCACCATCCCGCCAGGACCTTGACCTCTTCCAGGTAGGCCCTCTCGTCGTTGGCAGAGATCAGGCCCACCACCACTGTGTCGTCAGCAAATTTGACGATTGTATTGCTACTCCGCTGAGCCACACAGTCGTGTGTGTACAGGGAGTAGAGGAGGGGACTCAGAACACAGCCCTGGGGGGCCCCTATGTTGAGGGTGATGGATGAGGAGGTGCAGTTGCCTGCTCTCACCACCTGGGGTCTGCCAGTCAGGAAGTCCAAGACCCACTGGCAGAGGTCATAGTTCAAGCCCAGGTCCCTGAGCTTGGCTATGAGTATGGAGGGGACTATGGTATTGAATGCCGAGCTGTAGTCGATGAATAGCATTCTCACATAGTTCCCCTGCCTCTTGTCCAGGTGTGATGCTGCTGTGTGCAGCACATGGGATATGGCGTGGACCTGTTGGGGCGGTATGCAAATTGCAGGGGGTCCATGTTGATGGGGAGGGAGGAGCAGATGTAGCCCTTTACTAGCTTCTCAAAGCACTTCATGGCTATGGAGGTGAGAGCTACAGGGCGGTAGTCGTTGAGGCAAGCAGGCTTGGATTTTTTGGGTACAGGGATAATAGTTCCCCCCCCCCCTCTCCGTGATGAGAGGAGAGAATCCCTTCTGGTTTCTTCCCTCTTAGTCTTAGTCAGATCTTAGTCTGCCCTTACCCGGAACCACTGTTAGATTTATATGATCTTCGTCATAGCAACGATAGCCCGCCCCTCTTCTGGTTGTCATGCGACGTCATGACAACTGCTAATAACCTTTCACACATTTCAAAACGTTTCATTACTGTCAAAACCTCCATCGCGCTCTGCCTCTGTCTCCTGTGCTGTGCTGCTCCATTATCTTTGTGTCCTGGATCGGAATTCAAAACATTCTGCTCTGCTAACGCGGCCTGTGCCTGTGAAACCGCTGGTTCACCACCGTCTATATCATCCCGTGATGATAATGATATTACCCTCTTAAAGCGTCTCTTTATATCAGTTTATAAACCAAATATACATTGAAAAAACACCATTTTCTCTCACTACCATGTGAAGGTGCATGATCAATGGACAGCACAAAAACAATTTGTGTAGGTGGAGACTAGAGCTACCACAGATAGTAATACGTTATAAGTGTAAGTATTCCATACCATATATATCCTAATAGTTACCTATTACCATACTTGGCTGAAAATAAACTTTGCTGCCTGTTGTGAATGTGTTTTTCCCTGTAGGCTAATACATAAGTAGGCATACATTTTTGCAGTTGAGCAAAAATTAGCAGTTGAGTAGGCTATATGTGCTGTGTTTTTATGTCTTCCATCAAGGAGCACCTTGGAAATAAGTGTTTTAATGAATGCTTTTAGGTGATATCCTCAGGAATACAAATTGGTCAAGATAATTTGTTTTTATGACGTGTTTTTAATTTCCAAATACAAATCGAATCAAATAAAAAAAGCAGTTTTTGCAGTTGAGCTACAGGTGTTGTATATTATACAGCCTTTTCATGCATATTTATCAAGGGAACCCTTATCCTAATGATTTTTTTAATAATATTATGATGATACGATATGGACCTAGTAGTTGGGTCATCTGTGGCACTTCGTTTCTCAATGGATTTGTCATCTAGGAGGGTTAATAAAAAAAATTAGCAGGGGTGTATTTAAAAAAAAGGCGGGGGCAATTTGTGAGAGACCAAAATCCAAAATGGCTGCCGTGGAAATTAACTTTTTAATGGTTTGACCTACAATGATGCACAATACATGGTACCAGCCCCCTCTCAGTCATGTACCAGCCCCCTCTCAGTCATGTACCAGCCAGCCCCCTCTCAGTCATGTACCAGCCTCCTCTCAGTCATGTATACCAGCCCCCTCTCAGTCCTGTATACCAGCCCCCTCTCAGTCATGTACCAGCCCCCTCTGTCATGTACCAGCCCCCTCTCAGTCCTGTATACCAGCCCCCTCTCAGTCATGTACTAGCCCCCTCTCAGTCATGTACCAGCCCCCTCTCAGTCATATACCACAGCCCAGGGTTAGAAATTAACATTTTTTTCAAGGGCTTTTTTTGCCCCCCTTAATTGATTTTCGGGGGCTTTTTTTTGTATTTCGGGGGCACTGAATTTTTATGATAAACGGTAGGGGTGGGACGGTTCACAAAATGGACGGTTCGGTTCGTATCACGGTTTTGGGGTCACGGTTTTCAGTTCGGTTCGATATACGTAAATTTTTATAAAAAAAAATGTAACACTCAAATCTAAACATGCTTCTCATTTATTAAAAAATAAATAAAAAAGTTTACAGTGTTACAGTGTTTACAGCCTTAAATAATGTTTGGCACACAAAGACCGAACTGACTGAAAAATATAGGCTACATTTGTAGTATTAACTTAGTGCAAACAAACAATATGCTCAGCCAGCACTAGACTTTCCTTTCTTTAATATAAACACAAAAAAACAATGTCAACCATGTTTAAATTCCCTGATTGTCAGTTCTTAATGGAAAGATTTGTGTTCTGCTTGAAATTATTATGTATCTGTCTACATTTATTTAGACTAACATTATTTAAATATTGAGTGCAACTGTGGTGGATTACGTAATTCGGTGAGTTGGAACTATCTGTATTTTATTTTTTTATTATTTTTTAAACAAACACATAAACAAACATGACAACACACGATAAGATATACAAGCATTAATTGTCAGAGCACATCCAATGAAATCACATTTTAGTTAATTGTCTTATATAAGATATACCCCTAATACCTGTTATCTAAAAACCTACACACATGTGCTCCAGCTCGAACCCCCCCCTCCCGGACCCCACCTTGGGAAGTACCTCCGAGTTGGAACTATCTATGGGTTGGCGCCGGGTCCCCACGGACATTTTAGTGTCACTCACCTTCAGCTCAGGCAATGTTATTATCAGCTCCGGTAGCTCCGGTAACGTTAGGAGGTGATGGCATGCAGTGGGAAAGCGGCAATAGTCCCGGTTGGAGTTAGTAAAACACAGTTGTATGTTAGCCTTCTTGGATGTTGAATAAACGCCTATCATTGTCTTTAAACACCCCGCCTCTCAGACTCCCATTTCCTCCTCTGCTAGCTAGTAGCTACGGTAACATTTCGTTGACTATTACCTCGCGGGCTGATTCTATAGTTAAAACGTGCGTTGTTTTGTACAAACTGCTAACGCTATGGCAAGATGTGTGTATGCCTATGTAATGTTAATGGCTATGTTTTTAAAGTCGTAATGAAGATTGATTTAGATTGTGCTTGCCATTTGTACACAAACTGACTAGCACCTGGCTCAGCTGCAGTGCTGCTGCAGCCAGTGCTCACCTCCGCCAAATTAATTTTTTTTATTTGCGCGTCATCTGAACCGTACGATACACAGACGCGCCATTACCGGATAAATATATATATATAATTAGTAAACTGTCGGGGGCATTTTGTGCCCCCCTTAACTGATTTTCGAGGGCATTTTGTCCATTTTCAAGGGCATTATGCCCCAAGCCCCCGTTCATTTCGAACCCTGCCACAGCCCCTCTCAGTCATGTACCACAGCCCCATCTCAGTCATGTACTACAGCCCCCTCTCAGTCATGTACCAGCCCCCTCTCAGTCATGTACCACAGCCCCATCTCAGTCATGTACCACAACCCCCTCTCAGTCATGTACCAGCCCCCTCTGTCATGTAGCACAGCCCCATCTCAGTCATGTACCACAGCCCCCTCTCAGTCATCTACCACAGCCCCATCTCAGTCATCTACCACAGCCCCATGTCAGTCATGTACCACAGCCCCCCTCTCAGTCATGTACCTGCACGACTGGCGGGGGGGGGGTGCTCAGTAAGAGATGTGATTGGGCCAGCCCAGTGTCAGTCAGTACCAATGGGCCGCTGTCCCAGCCTAGTAGTGGGCCGAATGATTTTTTTTTTTTTTTTATAAATCTGCTGTGGGGCCATGAGCAAGAGGGGGGAGAGCAGTGTGGGGGGGGGGGGGGGGGGGGGGGGGACCCTGGATCTGTTCGATCGACTTTGTTTTCTTTTGTTTATTTGGATCTCATTTAGCTCAAAGGCTTGTCTTTCAAGAGTCCATACTAGAATAAAAATAAATAAATAAAAATGATAGAGAAAAGAAATATCCTCATGTTTAATCTACTCTGAGGCTGCGTTCACACTGCAGGTAGAAGTGGCCCAAATCTGATTCTCTTTGCTGATTGATTGATTGATGTTTTTATTTTTGTGTCTTACATACAGATGTATGCCCAGCCCATATGGGCTTACAAGACACATAAACAATAAGTATAGTATACTTACCAATAAGTATATAGACCAAGATGGCCACAAAATAAGAAAACAAAATAAAACGTAATATAACAAGCTGTAAACAATGTATGTAAACAAAGAAACAAGAGGAATTCATATAGAATTCTATAGGATATAATGTGTTTTGTCTCAAGTGCCATGCTTTCTCCAAAAATCCTGAAAAACTGAAAAACTCCTCCACAAAAAACCAACTCATCATACAACTCTGAGACTGCCAAAACAAATCCGGAATTACAAATAGAATTTTCTCAAATAAAGCCCTCCTCAAATCGGTGTACAAGGGGGGCAGTGAAAAACTAAATTATATTCATCCTCCACCACTCCCAGATCACAGAGAACACACAACCGCTCCTCCTCAGGTTTACATTGGAATCTACCCACTTCCATAGCCAATTGCAGGGTGCCAGACCTCAACTGGGCACACAGAGACCTCCGTCCTCTCTTTAAGTTTAACATTACATACGGTTCAGTAAAATACTCATCTTTAATTTCAACATAATTTCTAAGTTTAGGTTCTTTTTCCATATCTCCACCTTCCACTTATCCTGATGGATTGTTGATAATTTTGTTTTAATTATGTGAACCTTACACTGCAGTACTTACACTACTATACTAATATGTCTTTACTACTATGCACTCAAGAATGTAGCACTAGGGGGTGGCTGGGTGGCGCAGCGGAGATTGCGCTCGTCACCAATGCAAGAGACTCCGGTCTCGAATCCGGGTGTCAGCATTGCCTCCGGCTTGGGCCGGCCGTCATACTGGCTCAATTGGCAGAGTCAGCGGGTGGAAGTCGATGGGTGGTAATCTGGACGTTGTGGATAGCGACTCCTACAGGTCGGTTGGGGGACGCCTGCACAGCAGAGACAGGAAATGGCAAGGGTAGTGTGAGCCTCCCACATGTTACACCTCGCCAATGAGAGTCCGCGCTGGCAGGTGAAAAGATGTGACAGGCTGCCTCCTCGTGTACCGGAGGGGACACGTGATGCAAGGCTTCTATCCTCTCTACAACCGACCAGTGGGGCGCATATGCAAGCAACGTTCAAGACGGGAGGGGAGAATTGGAAACACGAAATTGGGATGGGAGAAAAATAGAAAAAATAAGGAGAAAAAGTGGATAAAAAAAAAAGAATGTAGCACTAGCACTCAAGTTCAACACAGTTTGATGAACAATCTTACTGACTCTTAGCTGCCAGAGTTGTACCCTTCCTGCTGACTTGCTGTACACAACTTGTAATTCGCTTTGGATAAAAGCGTTCAGCTAAATGACAAAATGTAAATGATAAATAAAGAAGTGAGCTCCAAGGCTTTGCAGTGTGAACATCAGCAGATGCCTGACTGTGGGTTCCCCCGCAGGGCTCATGTCTGCTATGTCAGTGATGCCTGTGGATCCTGCGGCATGGAGAGGAACATCGGAGACCAGCTCAACAAAGCCTTTGAAGCATATCGCCAGGCCTCCATCGAGAAGGACCAGGCCAAGAACGAGCTGCAGCAAATGGTAAGGAAGGAAGGAGTCAAGGTTATGTTGAAGACATGACACCACAGGAAAGAGTCGAGGTTATGTGAGAAACATGACACCACAGGAAGGAGTCAAGGTTATGTGAGAAACATAACACAGGAAAGAGTTAAGGTTATGTGAGAAACATAACACAGGAAAGAAAGAGTCAAGGTTATGTGAGAAAGATGACACCACAGGAAAGAGTCAAGGTTATCTGAACAACATGACACAGGCAAGAGTCAAGGTTATGTGAGAAACATGACACAGGAAGGAGTCAAGGTTATCTGAGAAACATGACACAGGAAGGAGTCAAGGTTATGTGAGAAACATGACACAGGAAAGAGTCATGGTTATGTGAGAAACAGGACAGGAAAGAGTCAAGGTTATGTGAGAAACATGACACAGGCAGGAGACACTGGGTTCGAGCCCAGCTCTCCGCATTGTTATCAGCTTGGCTGGTCGTTCATACTAACACAATTGGCAGTGTTAGGGGTGGGAAAGCTGATGGGTGGGGATCGGACGTTGTGGACAGCGACTCCTACAGGTCGGTTGGTGCGCCTGCGCAGCAGAATCAGGAAGCGACGGGGGCGGCGTGTCCCTCCCACGCAGACCCCCACCGCTGAGAGATCGCGCTGTGCAGGTGAAAAGATGCGACGGCTGCTTCCTTGAGTACCGGAGGGGACATGTGATGTAAGGCTTCGTCCACATTGCAGCCGGCTTGTGGGAGGCATGGCCTAACAGCGTTCGAGACAGGGGAGGGTAGAATTGGACGATACGAAATTGGGATGTGGGAAAAAATTGAAAATGGGAGAAAAAAGTAGATAAAAAAAAAAGAAACATGACACAGGAAAGAGTCAATGTTATATAGCATACTTGGCTATCGCGTCTCGCTCTGCCAATGAGATAACCTCTTATCTCCTTGCACATAATGTGCACACGAAACAAGCAAATGCACTCACTTGCACGTGACCAAGCCACGCCCATGCGTCTCCCTATATGACGCCGGAAATGGTCACGCTCCACCTTCCTCTTTTCATTTTCAACACGAAAGTAGCAGTGCACTCCGTGAACTAGTTATGAAACGCAGGGAAAAATTACACAATGTTGGGTATTCGCCAGAAGTTCACCAGCCCCCGGAACCTTCTCGGCACATCCTAACAGCGCAATGGGCCTGTCCTCGGTTTTCCTCGTCTCGTGACAGCGGACCGAGGGACGTCGCGCGACGGTTAGCAGTCGAGCTAAGTCGTGCACAGGTAGGGCCTGCGCTATCAGGCATTGATACTAGCATGAGTAATACTGCTTGTTGTCCCGTGAGACAACCGAGTGATGTATTGGCGCGAGGGGTGGGATATTTGGGAAAACATGGTCGTCATGACTCTTTTTTGGGTGTTTTTTCAAGTATCCTAGAGCGCACGGCTAATGCTAATGCTACAATGCTGGGACGCCGTTCCCATGTTCCCCGCCGTGGGCTGTCGCCACTCTTCCCTCATCTTAACCGTTTCATTGCTGAAGGTCAATCGGTGTCTAATGTGGGTTTTTTTGCTGAGGCTTATTTACCCTTTATACGGGTGGATGGGCTGACAACAGGCAGGTGTGCTGTGGTTAGAGGGCCAGGTAGCATCAGTCCTTTGCCCTGGCATGGTTGAACGGTATCCCACCCGGAAGCCGACGCCAGAGGGCGAGTCAGCCCGGCAGGTGGCTGAGTGGGCTGATGAAGCTTATACCACCGCAGGACGGAATTTAGCGGCGACCAGTAACCTTGCTCATTTGGCTGCTTTTCTGTCCACAATGGTGTCGGGTAGTGGGGCCTTAGGGCCAACCGACGTCGAAAACATCGTGCGTGTTTTTGAGGTTATACAGCTTTTGACCCAGCCGCAAGCTATAACCGCAGGGAGGGCTAGGATGCTGTCAATGCTTGTTCACAGACATCTTTGGTTGGAGCAGTCTCCCCTTGAGGAGGAGAGAAGGCTTCCCCTCCTCAGGGCTCCCCTCTCCGCAGAGGGACTTTTTGGTCTGTCCGCAGGAGCGCGGGCGGTATTTGACCTAGGCTCCACACCGTGCAGCCAGAGGTGGGGGCACGGCCTCGCCAGCGGCTGCGGCGAGGCCCCCGACCAGCGGCCATGTTTCCCCCACCTGAGTTACCCTGGGCACAAAGACAACAGGTGATCACAAGGCCGACAGCCTCCGCGGCCGAGGGATCGGCTACATTAGATGAGCACGCCCTAAAAAACCGTCGCCGTCTAGCTGTGTCTAGCACGCTCTCCGGTCACTCCCCCCCCCCCAACGCCAGCGGGACACAGGCTCTGATTTGTTCCCTTTGGCTGCGGGCCGCATGCTTTCAGTGAAGCGCAAGCGGCCCCACGTTTCGCTTCTCATGGGGACAGGGGCTGACACCCAGTTGCTAGCTAGGCCTGGGTCTGCCTGTGAGAATGCTGTGCTGTCAAGCGGCTCCCACGCCACACGTTCTGCGTCTGTGTTTGGTGAGCCTGGTGTTGTGTCTGTCGACGGAGAAGGTTGTCAGCGGGGGAACTCAAGGCCCAGGAGGTCGCAGCGTGAGTTCCCCCAGCCCCGCCCTCGCCAGGCCGGGTATCACGTTAGTGCCTCCCCCGACCGGAAGACCGGCAGTGGTCAGTCAGGCACGCGTGGTTTGGGTGGTAGTAATAGCACTACAGAGCTGTGTAGGAACCCACCCTATTGGGCAGTGTGGAGACCACACGCCTTGCATGTCCAGCTGCAGAGCAGGCTATCCTCAGCAGTCCATGCCGGGAAGATGTTCAGTGGGGGAGCTTATGTCACCAAGTGTGATGGCCGCTCTCCCCGTTTCAGACTGGCCCTTTCTGTCAGGGTCCCCCCTTGGGTGCGATTGCCTCGTTGGTAGTGTCAGGGTGCGATATCCCGGCTCCGCGAGACGCCCTGCTCGCGCGGTTGGCAAGTCCAGGGTTCGCAACGCACAGCGGGTGGGACCGGGCCTCCTATCTACGGTTCCTGGCGGACCAGCGCCAGTTGGCGGCGGGTGCGCTTTGGGATTATCATCACGTATGGCTACAGCAGTGCCATATGTCAAGGTGGATGGAGAGAACGCTGAGGCGGGGACTTGTGTTGCAGTTTGCACAACCCCACCCTCCGTTTTTGGGTTTGGTACAGACCCTATTGTCAGGGTCCGCAGCAGTGACAGCTCTGGCCGATGAGATCCAATCTCTGTTGGCGAAGCAGGCCATCGTCGTGGTCCCAAAAGAGGATGCGATGCGTGGCGTTTACTCCCGGTATTTTCTAGTGCCCAAGAAATCGGGAGGTGTCAGACCTATTCTGGATCTGTCCTCGTTCAATCGGCTGATTGTGGCGAGACGTTCAGGATGTTGACCGTCAAACACCTGGTAGGCGCTGTCAGAGTGTGTGACGTACGTGGATTGGTCATTATCATTATTACTGTATTTGGAAGACCATGTGAACATCAGATTAGTATCATTTGTATGTGTGTGTGTGTGTGAACATGAGAGCTAATGATATCTCTTCTTCTCTTCCTGTCAGGTGCTGCCCGTCCCTACACTGAAGGGTGCTGATTGCCTAATGAGGGACAGCTGATGGCAATCACATCGAGAGGGACGGGTGCACAAGTAGCTGACAGCACACACACGTCGGGGCGCCTCATTGTGTCACTTGCTGGTGATCACAGTGTCGGAGGTTGCCTGTGGTTGCCACTGTGGTGGAACTGTGTCTTATTTGCCCTTGTTGTATTGTATTTGGCCTTGTCTCCATAACTGTATGGGACTGTGTGTTCGTCCTGTTCACACTGGTAGGTATCTGTGCTAGCGTTGCTGCCAGGTAACATATAGAAATATATATAGATTGGCCTCTGTGTTAATTGACACATTCATGGGGGAGCATGTCTATATTATTGGCCTTATCATTTAATCCCTAGTGTTGTCTGTTTGTCCATTTATATCTACCTTGTTTGTTCTCCCCTTACCTTTTTCCCTTTGTGTGATCTAGGGTTGAAATCCCCACTAATAACATCCCCTTTTCCCCTTTGGGGAACAGGCCGTGGGTTGGAAGCCCCACACCTAATAAATACAATTTACCATTTGAAAACGTCTTTGTTTACTATCTGCCTACCCGGGACTGTTTTGAAAAGCATTTTCTACTGAGGGGGTTGTTTCTGCTCATGTACCACCTGCCCAGTTACTATCCTGTATGGTCGTTAGACCTCTGTACATGACAGAGTGGGAGACTGGTTCACCTCCATAGACCTGAAGGATGCGTACTTTCACGTCCCGATCTTCCCTCCTCACAGGAAATTCCTTCGCTTCCTTTTTCAGGGTGTAGCATACGAATACCAGAGGCTGCCGTTCGGCTACTCTCTGGCCCCTCGCACATTCACCAAGTGCGTGGAGACCGCGCTGGACTGGAGCCTCTGCGTCGTCAGGGTATACGAATTCTAATCTACCTCGACGACATTCTGCTCCTCAGCCGGTCGGAGGAGATCGCCAGGTCTCATACCAGGCTGGTGGTGGAATTCCTCACCAGTCTAGGTTTTGCTGTAAACTGGGAGAAGAGTACTCCTCTTCCCAGTCAACAGGTGGAGTACTTGGGCTTGGTTCTAAGCTCAAGGCCCATGAGGGCAACCCTCTCAGAGCGACGGCGAGAGGATATTCTCAACGCACTCAGGAGGTTCTCTCCCGCCACCAGCGCAGCCTCGCAGACCGGCGTCGGCTCCAGTAGCTCCGGCAGCAGAGAGGATGGCTGCAGCCAAGACCGTGAGCGGCATCGCTGAGCTCATCATGGTGTCCGCTGGATGAAGCCAGAGACGGATAGTTGCAATGCATCTGTCAGTCGTACTTAACTATGTGTTCACTGTTGTGTTACTGCTTCTCGGCATAAGCCCCATAATAAGACCGTCTCTGGCTTCGTCCAGCGGACACCATGATGAGCTCAGCGATGCCGCTCACGGTCTTGGCTGCAGCCATCCTCTCTGCTGCTGGAGCTACTGGAGCCGACGCCGGTCTGCGAGGCTGCGCTGGTGGCGGGAGAGAGCATGGAGGGTTGTTGATGAGCTCAGCGATGCCAGAGTCGCGCGATTTTTTATTGGTTTGTCATGACAAACCAATTACATAATCCAACATATGTGTAAAGAAACAACATATTCCAGTTAACGGTATATTTTTTTAATGATTCGTTACGGCGTAATCAATACTTCCATTTGTATAAATTGGGTTAAGCGGAGCGTAGTATTCCTGCCTGGCTGAGGAGGCCGTTGCGGCTCATGCGCATGCGCGCGCTCGGCCAATCAGAGCAATGCGGAAGGACAAGTGGGCTGCCGAAAGTATTCACGCGGACGGGACTCCCCTCCTCCCTGGCTGGGGCTTACGGGCCCTCAGGGGGTACACTTGTCGGGCCACGCGTCCGCTTTGCCCCATATCTCATTGGCAGAGCGAGACGCGATAGCCAAGTATGCTATATAACGAAAGGTTATTTCATAACCTAGTTATGAGGTCCCTTGGATGGTTTTTCGCTTATGGAAATCGTTTTGAGGAAGGTGGAGCGTGACCATTTCCGGCGTCATATAGGGAGACGCATGGGCGTGGCTTGGTCACGTGCAAGTGAGTGCATTTGTTTGTTTTGTGTGCACATTATGTGCAAGGAGATACGAGGTTATCTCATTGGCAGAGCGAGACGCTCAGCCAGTATTCATATAACTAGGTTATGAAATAACCTTTCGTTATGTTAAAGACATGACACAGGAAGGAGTCAAGGTTATGTGAGAAACATAACACAGGAAAGAGTCAAGGTTATGTGAGAAACATAACACAGGAAAGAGTCAAGGTTATGTGATAAACATAACACCACAGGAAAGAGTCAAGGTTATGTGAAAAACACGACACCGGAAAGAGTCAAGGTTATGTGAGAAACATGACACAGGAAAGAGTCAAGGTTATGTTAAAGACATGACACAGGAAAGAGTCATGGTTATGTGAGAAACACTACACCACAGGAAAGAGTCAAGGTTATGTGAGAAACATGACACCACAGGAAAGAGTCAAGGTTATGTGAAAAACATGACACAGGAAAGAGTCAAGGTTATGTGAGAAACATGACACCACAGGAAAAAGTCAAGGATATGTGAAAAACATGACAGGAAAGAGTCAAGGTTATGTGAGAAACATGACACCACAGGAAAGAGTCAATGTTATGTTAAAGTCATGACACAGGAAAGAGTCAAGGTTATGTGAAAAACATGACACAGGCAAGAGTCAAGGTTATGTGAGAAACATGACACCACAGGAAAGAGTCAAGGTTATGTTAAAGCCATGACACCACAGGAAAGAGTCGTTGTTATGTTAAAGACATGAAGGTCTTTTAAGCTAAAAGTTGCTTTTGTTGGTGATTTCTCCTGAAGTGAATTAATGCAGTCATTGAAATTATGCTTACTTTGATAAAATGATTGTTATCGGTCACACTGTCAATAAACCTTTTTTAAAATATTTATTTTATTGTAATTATGACCATCTTTAAAAAAAAAAAAGCAATACATATTAATACTACAACTCTGTACATACATCTGATTAGCACTATTACTCAGTAGTACTAATTAATATATTTTATACCCAGTTTAATCTCCTGTAAATTGTATATTACTATTGCACTTTACTGTTACATTTGCACTCTGGTTTACAGACCGACCATTATGAACGATACACTCAAGAACTTCAGAAACAGATCGCAGACCAGCAGCAGTTGATTTCAAAACTGGAAGCTCAGTTGGTGTCGGCAGGAAAACAGCCACCAGGTCAGTGTGAGACGTATGGTGTGAACGCTCTTCTCATATCCCCACAAAGTAATGTTCTGCTCAACGAACACATGAACTTTACAGCTGGAATCATGTATTAGTTACTAGTTAAGATGCTGGCCAGTACGACTTACTACCATAGTGTCTTCATGGTTGTATCACTGTACATATTAATACTACATCTATATCTATATCATATCCATTACCTACTCTTACTAGTTACACTACTGGCCAGTATGACTTACTACCATAGTTTCTTTATACCTGTATCACTGTACATATTAATACTATTTCTATATCTGTACATATTAATACTATTTCTATATCTATACATATTAATACTATATCTATATCTGTACATATCCCTTACCTACTCTTACTAGTTACACTGCTGGCCAGTATGACTTACTACCATAGTGTCTTTATACCTGTATCACTGTACATATTAATACTACAATTCTATACATACAGTACATCTGATTAGCACTATTACTCAGTAGTACTAATTTATATATATTATACCCAGTTTAATCACCTGTACATTGTATATTACTATTGCACTTTACTGTTACATTATCACTCTGGTTGGACATTTTAAGTACCTTTTAAATGTTATGTGACACAAGGCTCTCTCCTCTAGCAGTACTTCCTGTATTGACTGACACTCTTCCTCTTTGGTTTTTAAGGAGAGATGAAATGTGAGCCTGCTCCCAGGAAACAGGAAGAAGAGACGTTGTTACTGTGCAACCATCTGCTTGACGGCACTGCTCCTTTAAGGACAACACAGTACCCGGCATGTTTGACGGTATGTCTGCCTGTCGGTCCCTTCTAGTCTGTTGGATGCAGCGTGATGATGATGATGACATGTGAGGATGATGATGATGATGATGATGATGATGAAGATGATGATGATGACATGTGATGATGATGATGATGATGACATGTGATGATGATGATGATGATGATGACATGTGATGATGATGATGACATGCGATGATGAGGATGACATGAGATGATGATGATAACATGTGATGATGAGGATGACATGTGATGATGATGATGACATGTGATGATGAGGATGACATGTGATGATGATGATGACAGTTGACACTGGTAGTCGATGATTTATTTGAATGTGTAACTGTGGAAGTACATATGGAAAAGACAAAAAATGAGTGTTACGTACGTGTGTATATAGAGCACCTGGATCCAAAATAGAGGTTTTTAATGATAGTCTGGAAGACTTATTGGGAAAAATTGATGAAAAATAAACATAATTTTATAATTTGTGGTGACTTTAACATTGATCTGCTAAGCTCACCCAGAAACAAAACAACAAGGGACTTTTTAGATGTGGTATATAGCAGAGGGCTTTACCCATTGATTACCAAACCAACTAGAATAACAACTAATTATGCTACGTTAATCGATCACATTTTCATAAACAGCTTGGAGAACAATATCACAAGTGGACTAGCGATAAATGATATTAGTGACCATTTACCTGTTTTTGTAACTTTTGACTGCCAAATGAAGATAAAGAAGGAGGAACATGTGGATAGATACATACGAATAAGAAAGGATGTTGAAGTAAACATGTACAGGGATGATCTTTTGAAAGAAGAATGGAAGGGGGTCTATGTGAATGAGGTCAATGCTGCATATGAGGCTTTTTTAAGTATCTACTTGGCATTGTATGAAAAACACTGTGAAAAAAGTAGTAGAACGCGCTCACCTCACTAGACTTGACACTGGGTGCTGTAACCTCTGATATCATACATAAAAAATAGGGAAACAATGTCCAGGCACGCACTCCAGGTTTTTCCAAATTTATTGGCAGCCTGTAATCATGACGTTTCGGTGTGAACACACCTTCTTCAGAATGGCTTGCATGAAAAACACTGTCCATTTGTATATCAGCAAAAAAGAAATAGCAATAGAAAACCTTGGATAACAAAGGGTCTAGACTAGAGAATGCATGTAAGAAGAAAAACAAACTGTACAGACATTTTATAAAATGTAGAACAAAGATTGCTGAAACTAAATATAAAGTATACAAGAATACGTTAGTATTAATTATGAGACTGGCTAAGAAAGAATATTATAATAAACAAAGGCACCTGGAACATTTTAAATAAAGTAATGGGTAATAAACCTGCATCCACTAACCTGCCTAGCCATTTAATTAATAATATGAAAGTTATAAAAGATATGAACGAGGTGGTAAACGAATTCAACTATTTTTTTGTAAATATTGGACCAAATCTGGCAGAGTTAATTGAAAAACATGATGAGCCAGTACAGGGTGGATGGAGAGGAGAAAGCAAAGTGCTGCAGTCTATGTTCTTGGGAAATGTTAGTGAAAATGAAATCTTATCCATTGTAACAAAGTAAAAAAAAATAAGACAGCTACTGATTGTGATGGGTTAGACATGGTTATAGTGTCTAACCCATGTCATATTTTTAATCTCTCTTTTCATACAGGTATTTTTCCAGATAGAATAAAGTTATCCCACTTTTTAAAACGGGAGATAAACATAGCTTCAATAACTACAGACCAGTGTCATTGCTCTCACAATTCTCCAAAGTGCTTGAAAAGCTCTTTGCACAACATTTTGATGGTTTTATTGAAAAACATCAATTGCTGAGTGAAAACCAATATGGCAAAATAGGTCCACAGCAACAGCTTTAATGAACATCATTGAAGAAATAACAACATCAACAGACAAAAATAAATATACAATAGGGGTATTTATCGACTTAAAGAAGGCTTTTGATACTTTGGACCACTCTATTTTGATTTCTAAGTTACATACATATGGTGTGAGAGGAATGGTGCTCGACTGGATGCGAAGCTATCTAGATAAAAGAAAACAATATGTGCAGTGTGCAGGTAACACATCTGAGTGTATGACTATCGAATGTGGGGTCCCCCAAGGTTCCGTTTTAGGACCAAAACTTTAAAATTTGTACATCAATGACATTTGTGACGTGTCAAAAATATTACAATTTGTTTTGTTCGCAGATGTTCTGGATACGATTTAAACGAGTTAGCTGAAAGTATTGAACATGAAATGACAAAACAAAAAAAATTGTTTGATGTAAACAAGTTATCGTTAAATCTGAAAAAAGCTAAGTTTATGATTTTCGGTAATCGACAAATGGACGACAAGGTGGTAGTATCAATAGATGGCAATATGAAGACTATACGAAAAGGATTAGACTGGAGTTATCTTTTGCTTATTTCTTGCTTTTCTACATGTTGGATTGTTCATTTGTTGCTTGTTTTTGTTCTAGTTGTTTTGTTTTGGATTTGTTTAAATTTGCATTTTAGTGCAAGGAATGGTTGTATGCGCTGTTCATTTGTTGCTCCTTTTTGTTCTAGTTGTTTTGTTTTGAATTTGTTTAAATGTGGACTTTAGTGCAAGTAATGGTTGTATACGCCGACCATTACATTTACTTTATTTAATTGGATAGGGGGCAGGTATTAATAAGAATGTATTCTTCTTCCTGCTCCTTTTCGCTTATGGGTGTATTTGATTATAATAACTAAATTAATTATAGGAACTGTAATACACTACCATGTGCGAAACAAAAAAAAATTAAATGAAAAAAAATGAAACGTGCTGATGAGGATGACATGTGATGATGAGGATGACATGTGATGATGAGGATGACATGTGATGATGATGATGATGATGACATGTGATGATGACGATGACATGTGATGATGATGATGATGATGACATGTGATGATGATGATGACATGTGATGACGATGACATGTGATGATGATGATGACATGTGATGCATGTAAATACCTCGCTGACCTTTTATATGCATTTTTTTTTGTTCTTACGCAACCACCATCACATGCATGCACAAATACAGTACCCCCCCTCTCTCTCTTTCGTTCTTTCTCTCTGTCTCTCACTCATACACGCAGGCTCACCAATATTGACAGTTCACAAACCATTGTTCTGCTTATTGCTGCTACTCTTAGATTAGATTCAAATGTGTTGTCGTCATACAGCTCAAGTACAGTACAATGAAAGGAAGTTTGGCATCCAACCAGAGTGCAAATGTAACAGTAAAGTGCAATAGTAATATACAATGTACAGGTTATTAAACTGGATATAACATATATAAATTAGTACTACTGAGTAATAGTGCTAATCAGATGTATGTACAGAGTTGTAGTATTAATATGTACAGTGATACAGGTATAAAGACACTATGGTAGTAAGTCATACTGGCCAGCAGTGTAACTAGTAAGAGTAGGTAAGAGATATGTACAGATATAGATATAGTATCTACAGATATACAGAGTTGTAGTATTAATATGATACAGGTATGATGATACAGTGATACAGGTATAAAGACATGATGGTATTGTATCACACTTCCCATTACCATGCAGTCCAACATAATGAACACCAACTAATCTGACATGTCATCTTCCCGAGCAGATATTGTGATATATTGGAAAAAGTCCTTCTGAATATTGTGATTTCTTTTCATGCTTATTTATTATCGTCCAGCCCAGTAAGGTGAAGAAGGCATTTTGACACAGCTCAGTGAACCCCGTCGATGACAAATCAATACACTAATCACTCCATACTTCACACAGACGCCTTTACAAATTAAATCTTAATTCCACAAGGGCACATTGGCCCCGATCCTTAGAGCAGCCATGAGGTTCAGCCACACGCTGTTCTGTTGTCAGACCAGCAGATGGCGATAGAGGATAATGGCACTACAGGCTGTTCTGTTGTCAGACCAGCTGATGGCGCCAGATGATAACATCACTACAAGCTTTAATTCCCAACAACCTGGCCCTCATTGTTCAGCTTCTCTTGGTACAGAGCGTTCAAATAATTCACATTAACTTCAAAGAGGACATGTTATGTATGTTTTCAATAATTTTACACGACTTCCTTGAATCTGTGTAACATGTTTTCTGTGTAAATCTAAATCTATGTCTAAATCTAATTTTAGGTAAATTATTATCATCCATCCATGAATCCCTACCCACATTCAAAACCGCTCTTAAAGAGCACCTACGGGAGGCTGCAATTCGAAACTGGCCACCATAAATGTCCAAACCCCCCCAACCACCCACCCCCTCCTAATGTACAGTCTCCTCCCCACCGTATGTATATATTCTCTCCCCACCGTATGTATATTTCTCTCCCACCCACCCACCCCTCCTAATGTACAGTCTCCTTCCCATCATATGTATATACTCTGTCAGGATCTAGGGGTAACAGTACTGTATATTTGCATATCGTATATGTCACAAATGTAACAGTACTATATACCTGTATGTCATGTATGTCCCTATGCCATAAATGTCATGATGTCATGTATGTTGTGTATGTCATAAATGTCACTATGAATTGAAAATGGGGGACCCTGATGTAAACAAGACAAACGTCTTTCTCTGGTCTGCATACCCTTAACAATTGTGTGTATTGAGCCGTACTGTATTGTACCCATTCTGCAATCTGTTAAATAAAGTTTTCATTCATTCATTCATTCATTCATTCATTCATTCATTCATTCATTCATTCATTCATTCATTCATTCATTCATTCATTCCATAGTTTACATTATTTATTTTCCAGAACCTCCTTTTCTGTTATATTGAATACAGTATTTTATTGGTGGTTCTTGATGTTCAATTTAATAATTTCTTTCCAAATCCATAGAAAGACTAAGCAAAACCCATTTTCCATAATATGTTCCCTTTCAATATCTTTGAATTCATTAATCACAGGAATTCTTTTTTTTGTGCAATTTCTGCAATTTGTGGATTTCCTTCTTTTTTTTGTTATACATTTTTATTTATTTCGGATAAACAAAAAAACGAATAATTATATAGAAATATACAATAAAGACACAAGTAGAAAGAGGTCCAAGCCTCCTCCGCTGTCTTTATCTCAATTCACAACAGACTTCAACTGACTGTTTTATTTGATTCTCTTTCAGAAGGAAAACATGGAGCCAGCTGGAGCGCTTCAACACAAAACACCAGGAAACGGCAGCACTGACCAGTACGAGTCTCTCCTCTAGTCTCTCCTCTAGTCTCTCCTCTAGTGCTCAAAACCAGTCTCTCCCCTAGTCTCTCCTCTAGTCTCTCCTCTAGTCTCTCCTCTAGTCTCTCCTCTAGTCTCTCCTCTCTCCTCTAGTCTCTCCTCTAGTCTCCTCTCTCCTGTAGTCTCTCCTCTCTCCTCTAGCCTCTAGTCTCTCCTCTAGTCTCTCCTCTCTCCTGTAGTCTCTCTATAGTCTCTCCTCTAGTCTCTCCTCTAGTCTCTCCTCTAGTCTCTCCTCTAGTCTCTCATCTCTCCTCTAGTCTCTCCTCTCTCCTCTAGTCTCTCCTCTAGTCTCTGTTCTCTCCTCGAGTCTCTCCTCTAGTCTCTCCTCTAGTCTCTCCCCTAGTCTCTCCTCTCTCCTCTAGTCTCTCCCCTAGTCTCCCCTAGTGCTCACAACCAGTCTCTCCTCTAGTCTCTCTATAGTCTCTCCTCTAGTCTCTCCTCTAGTCTCCTCTAGTCTCTCATCTAGTCTCTCCCCTAGTCTCTCATCTAGTCTCTCCTATAGTCTATCATCTAGTCTCTCCTCTAGTCTCTCCTCTAGTCTCTCCTCTAGTCTCTCTAGTCTATCCTCTAGTATCTCCTCTAGTCTCTCTATAGTCTCTCTATAGTGTCTCCTCTAGTCTCTCCTCTCCTCTCTAGTCTCTCCTCTAGTCTCTCCTCTAGTCTCTCCTATAGTCTCTCCTCTAGTCTTTCCTCTAGTCTCTCCTCTAGTCTCTCCTCTAGTCTCTCCCCTAGTTTCTCCTCTAGTTTCTCCTCTAGTCTCTCCTCTAGTCTCTATAGTCTCTCCTCTAGTCTCTCCTCTAGTCTATCCTCTAGTCTCTCCTCTCTCCTATAGTCTCTCCTCTAGTCTCTCCTCTCTCCTCTAGTCTCTCCTCTAGTCTCTCCTCTAGTCTCTCTATAGTCTCTCCTCTAGTCTCTCCACTAGTCTCTCCTCTAGTCTCTCCTCTAGTCTCTCCTCTAGTCTCTCTATAGTCTCTCCTCTCTCCTCTAGTCTCTCCACTAGTCTCTCCTCTAGTCTATCCTCTAGTCTCTCCTCTAGTCTATCCTCTAGTCTCTCCTCTAGTCTCTCCTCTAGTCTCTCCTCTAGTCTCTCTATAGTCTCTCCTCTAGTCTCTCCTCTAGTCTCTCCTCTAGTCTCTCCCCTAGTCTCTCCTCTAGTCTCTCCTCTAGTCTCTCCCCTAGTCTCTCATCTAGTCTCTCCTCTAGTCTCTCCTCTAGTCTCTCCTCTAGTCTCTCCCCTAGTCTCTCATCTAGTCTCTCCCCTAGTCTCTCCTCTAGTCTCTCCCCTAGTCTCTCCTCTAGTCTCTCCTCTCTCCTCTAGTCTCTCCCCTAGTCTCTCCTCTAGTCTCTCCTCTAGTCTCTCTATAGTCTCTCCTCTAGTCTCTCCTCTAGTCTCTCCTCCAGTCTCTCCTCTAGTCTCTCCTCTAGTCTCTCCTCTCTCCTCTAGTCTCTCCTCTCTCCTCTAGTCTCTCCCCTCTCCTCTAGTCTCTCCCCTCTCCTCTAGTCTCTCCCCTAGTCTCTCCCCTAGTCTCTCATCTAGTCTCTCCTCTAGTCTCTCCTCTAGTCTCTCCCATAGTCTCTCTATAGTCTCTCCTCTAGTCTCTCCTCTAGTCTCTCCTCTAGTCTCTCCTCTCCTCTAGTCTCTCCTCTAGTCTCTCCTCTAGTCTCTCTCCTCTAGTCTTTCCTCTAGTCTCTCCTCTAGTCTCTCCTCTAGTCTCTCCTCTCTCCTCTAGTCTCTCCCCTAGTCTCTCCTCTAGTCTCTCCTCTAGTCTCTCTAGTCTCTCCTCTAGTCTCTCCTCTATTCTCTCCTCTAGTCTCTCTAGTCTCTCTATAGTCTCTCCTCTAGTCTCTCCTCTAGTCTCTCCTCTAGTCTATCCTCTAGTTTCTCCTCTAGTCTCTCCTCTAGTCTCTCCTCTAGTCTCTCTATAGTCTCTCCTCTAGTCTCTCCTCTCTCCTCTAGTCTCTCTCCTCTAGTCTCTCCTCTAGTCTCTCCTCTAGTCTCTTCCCTAGTCTCTCCTCTAGTCTCTCCTCTAGTCTCTCCTCTAGTCTCTCCTCCAGTCTCTCATCTAGTCTCTCCCCTAGTCTCTCCTATCTCCTCTAGTCTCTCCCCTAGTCTCTCCCCTAGTCTCTCCTCTAGTCTCTCCCCTAGTCTCTCCCCTAGTATCTCCTCTAGTCTCTCCTCTAGTCTCTCCTCTAGTCTCTCATCTAGTCTCTCTATAGTCTCTCCTCTAGTCACTCCTCTAGTCTCTATAGTCTCTCCTCTAGTCTCTCCTCTAGTCTCTCCTCTAGTCTCTCCTCTAGTCTCTCCCCTAGTATCTCCTCTAGTCTCTCCTCTAGTCTCTCCTATAGTCTCTCCTCTAGTCTCTCCTCTCTCCTCTAGTCTCTCCTCTAGTCTCTCTATAGTCTCTCCTCTAGTCTCTCCACTAGTCTCTCCTCTAGTCTATCCTCTAGTCTCTCCTCTAGTCTCTCCTCTAGTCTCTCTATAGTCTCTCCTCTAGTCTCTCTATAGTCTCTCCTCTAGTCTCTCCCCTAGTCTCTCCTCTAGTCTCTCCTCTAGTCTCTCCTCTAGTCTATAGTATCTCCTCTAGTCTCTCCACTAGTCTCTCCTCTAGTATCTCCTCTAGTCTCTCCTCTAGTCTCTCCTCTAGTCTCTATAGTCTCTCCTCTTGTCTCTCCTCTAGTCTCTCCTCTAGTCTCTCTAGTCTCTCTCATCTAGTATATCCCCTAGTCTCTCCTCTAGTCTCTCCCCTAGTCTCTCCTCTAGTCTCTCTAGTCTCTCCTCTAGTCTCTCCTCTAGTCTCTTCTTTAGTCTCTATATAGTCTCTCCTCTAGTCTCTCCACTAGTCTCTCCTCTAGTCTATCCTCTAGTCTCTCCTCTAGTCTCTCTATAGTCTCTCCTCTAGTCTCTCTATAGTCTCTCCTCTAGTCTCTCCTCTAGTCTCTCCTCTAGTCTCTCTCCTCTAGTCTCTCCCCTAGTCTCTCCTCTAGTCTCTCCCCTAGTCTCTCCCCTAGTCTCTCCCCTAGTCTCTCCTCTAGTCTCTCCTCTAGTCTCTCCCCTAGTCTCTCCTCTAGTCTCTCCCCTAGTCTCTCCTCTAGTCTCTCCTCTAGTCTCTCCTCTCTCCTCCAGTCTCTCCTCTAGTCTCTCCTCTAGTCTCTCCTCTAGTCTCTCCTCTCTCCTCTAGTCTCTCCCCTAGTCTCTCCCCTAATCTCTCCTCTAGTCTCTCCTCTAGTCTCTCCTCTCTCCTCTAGTCTCTCTAGTCTCTCCTCTAGTCTATCATCTAGTCTCTCCTCTAGTCTCTCATCTAGTCTCTCTATAGTCTCTCCTCTAGTCTCTCATCTAGTCTCTCCTCTAGTCTCTCCCCTAGTCTCTCCTCTAGTCTCTCCACTAGTCTCTCCTCTAGTCTATCCTCTAGTCTCTCCTCTAGTCTCTCCTCTAGTCTCTCCTCTAGTCTATCCCCTAGTCTCTCCTCTAGTCTCTCCCCTAGTCTCTCCTCTAGTCTCTCCTCTAGTCTCTCCCCTAGTCTCTCCTCTAGTCTCTCCCCTAGTATCTCCTCTAGTCTCTCCTCTAGTCTCTCCTCTAGTCTCTCCCCTAGTCTCTCCTCTAGTCTCTCCTCTAGTCTCTCTATAGTCTCTCCTCTAGTCTCTCCTCTAGTCTCTCCTCCAGTCTCTCCTCTAGTCTCTCCTCTAGTCTCTCCTCTAGTCTCTCCTCTCTCCTCTCTCCCCTAGTCTCTCCCCTAGTCTCTCCTCTAGTCTCTCCTCTAGTCTCTCATCTAATCTCTCCTCTAGTCTCTCCTCTAGTCTCTCCTCTAGTCTCTCCTCTAGTCTCTCCCCTAGTCTCTCCTCTAGTCTCTCCTCTAGTCTCTCCTCTAGTCTCTCCTCTAGTCTCTCCTCTAGTATCTCCTCTCTCCTCTAGTCTATCTCCTCTAGTCTCTCCTCTAGTCTCTCCTCTAGTCTCTCCTCTAGTCTCTCCCCTAGTCTCTCCCCTAGTCTCTCCTCTAGTCTCTCCTCTAGTCTCTCCTCGAGTCTATCCTCTAGTCTCTCCCCTAGTCTCTCCCCTAGTATCTCCTCTAGTCTCTCCCCTAGTCTCTCCCCTAGTATCTCCTCTAGTCTCTCCTCTAGTCTCTCATCTAGTCTCTCTATAGTCTCTCCTCTAGTCACTCCTCTAGTCTCTATAGTCTCTCCTCTAGTCTCTCCTCTAGTCTCTCCTCTAGTCTCTCCTCTAGTCTCTCCTCTAGTCTCTCCCCTAGTCTCTCCTCTAGTCTCTCCTCTAGTCTCTCCTCTAGTCTCTCCTATAGTCTCTCCTCTAGTCTCTCCTCTCTCCTCTAGTCTCTCCTCTAGTCTCTCTATAGTCTCTCCTCTAGTCTCTCCACTAGTCTCTCCTCTAGTCTATCCTCTAGTCTCTCCTCTAGTCTCTCCTCTAGTCTCTCTATAGTCTCTCCTCTAGTCTCTCTATAGTCTCTCCTCTAGTCTCTCCTCTAGTCTCTCCTCTAGTCTCTCCTCTAGTCTCTCCTCTAGTCTCTCTATAGTATCTCCTCTAGTCTCTCCACTAGTCTCTCCTCTAGTATCTCCTCTAGTCTCTCCTCTAGTCTCTCCTCTAGTCTCTATAGTCTCTCCTCTAGTCTCTCCTCTAGTCTCTCCTCTAGTCTCTCTAGTCTCTCTCATCTAGTATATCCCCTAGTCTCTCCTCTAGTCTCTCCCCTAGTCTCTCCTCTAGTCTCTCTAGTCTCTCCTCTAGTCTCTCCTCTAGTCTCTTCTCTAGTCTCTATATAGTCTCTCCTCTAGTCTCTCCACTAGTCTCTCCTCTAGTCTATCCTCTAGTCTCTCCTCTAGTCTCTCTAGTCTCTCTATAGTCTCTCCTCTAGTCTCTCTATAGTCTCTCCTATAGTCTCTCCTCTAGTCTCTCCTCTAGTCTCTCTCCTCTAGTCTCTCCCCTAGTCTCTCCTCTAGTCTCTCCCCTAGTCTCTCCCCTAGTCTCTCCCCTAGTCTCTCCTCTAGTCTCTCCTCTAGTCTCTCCCCTAGTCTCTCCTCTAGTCTCTCCCCTAGTCTCTCCTCTAGTCTCTCCTCTAGTCTCTCCTCTCTCCTCCAGTCTCTCCTCTAGTCTCTCCTCTAGTCTCTCCTCTAGTCTCTCCTCTCTCCTCTAGTCTCTCCCCTAGTCTCTCCCCTAATCTCTCCTCTAGTCTCTCCTCTAGTCTCTCCTCTCTCCTCTAGTCTCTCTAGTCTCTCCTCTAGTCTATCATCTAGTCTCTCCTCTAGTCTCTCATCTAGTCTCTCTATAGTCTCTCCTCTAGTCTCTCATCTAGTCTCTCCTCTAGTCTCTCCCCTAGTCTCTCCTCTAGTCTCTCCACTAGTCTCTCCTCTAGTCTATCCTCTAGTCTCTCCTCTAGTCTCTCCTCTAGTCTATCCCCTAGTCTCTCCTCTAGTCTCTCCCATAGTCTCTCCTCTAGTCTCTCCTCTAGTCTCTCCCCTAGTCTCTCCTCTAGTCTCTCCCCTAGTATCTCCTCTAGTCTCTCCTCTAGTCTCTCCTCTAGTCTCTCCTCTAGTCTCTCCCCTAGTCTCTCCTCTAGTCTCTCCTCTAGTCTCTCTATAGTCTCTCCTCTAGTCTCTCCTCTAGTCTCTCCTCCAGTCTCTCCTCTAGTCTCTCCTCTAGTCTCTCCTCTAGTCTCTCCTCTCTCCTCTCTCCCCTAGTCTCTCCCCTAGTCTCTCCTCTAGTCTCTCCTCTCTCATCTAGTCTCTCCTCTAGTCTCTCCTCTAGTCTCTCTAGTCTCTCCTCTAGTCTCTCCCCTAGTCTCTCCTCTAGTCTCTCCTCTAGTCTCTCCTCTAGTCTCTCCCCTAGTCTCTCCTCTAGTTTCTCCTCTAGTCTCTCCTATAGTCTCTCCTCTAGTATCTCCTCTCTCCTCTAGTCTATCTCCTCTAGTCTCTCCTCTAGTCTCTCCTCTAGTCTCTCCTCTAGTCTCTCCCCTAGTCTCTCCTCTAGTCTCTCCCCTAGTCTCTCCTCTAGTCTCTCCTCTAGTCTCTCCTCTAGTCTATCCTCTAGTCTATCCTCTAGTCTCTCCTCTAGTCTCCTCTAGTCTCTCTATAGTCGTTTCTCTAGTCTCTCCTCTAGTCTCTCCAGTCTCTCCCCTAGTTTCTCCTCTAGTCTCCTCTAGTCTCTCCTCTAGTCTCTCCCCTAGTCTCTACTCTAGTCTCTCCCCTAGTCTCTCCTCTAGTCTCTCCTCTAGTCTCTCCCCTAGTCTCTCCTATAGTCTCCCCTCTAGTCTCTCCTCTAGTCTCTCCTCTAGTCTCTCCCCTAGTCTCTCCTCTAGTCTCTCCTCTAGTGCTCACAACCAGTCTCTCCTCTAGTCTCTCCTCTAGTCTCTCCTCTAGTCTCTCCCCTAGTGCTCACAACCAGTCTCTCACATACTTACAGCTGAAATAAAATAAACAAGTAAGGACAAGGTCGAGGTATTAAAATAAACAATAAAAAGCTCTTCTCCCTAGTAAGGACATGGTCGAGGTATTAAAATAAACAATAAAAAGCTCTTCTCCCTCTCGTCTTCAGTAAGGACATGGTCGAGGTATTCGAAGCCATTCAAGGAAGGTTCCGGCAGATCCGGCTTCTGACGACGAGACAAAAAGATCACCTGAAAAGGTTCCACGGTGGAACCGACACCTCAAACGGTAAGAGAACCTGCACCGTGAGCCATGTCCAGACAAAACCGATTTTGGTCGTATCAGTCAAAGTATTTGATCGTATGCACCTTTCATCCACACGGAACTGCGTTCTTGGAGCCTGAAGGCGCTATTTTCTGAAACCGGCTCCCAGAGTGTGCAATTCTGAAGACGCCCCCCTTGCGTTGCCGTCTTTACAAGCGATACAAGCGAGTATTTTTTCCCCCTGAACCGTTGACGCGATAGCCCACCTCTCCCTTACCCCACGTGTGCAAACTCCCACATCACAACAACAATGGCATCGTACAGAGTAGTTGCGTTCGTGTTACAGAAGCTATTGAGCTTGATCAGGCTTTTACAGCTAAATGTACTGCGCCTGTACTACCACCGTCAACAACAGATTGACATCTCCCTTAATCCGCATGCGCAAGCCCAGCCGACAAAAAATAAACATGATATATATGTCTTATATGTCCAGATATGTCCTGGCTAGAAGTATTTATTAAACACGGGAGGCTACTGTGATGCAATAAGATTAGCTAGAGATAGCTGGCCTTTTTCTGAAAACCCAAGTAGTAGCCAAGCACATATTGTTCCATAGCATACGCCTTCAGTTGATCATGACAAATCCTCTCTTACCTTGACGATTAAAAAGCCTCCATAATTTAGTAAATAGTATTCCCATGGCTGGTGTTGAGCTGTAGCCAGCCAGCTAGCGTTGATGCTATTCAATGCTATCAACATTAGCTAAATAGCCAACCAACTAAATACAATAGACAGTGGTATCCTGAGGTAACGTTAAATACAGACAACTTTTACTACAGTACAATAAGACATTGGTATCCTCCTGAGGTAACTTTAAATACAGACAACGTTTGCTAGTCAAAGGACTGGACACAGGGACAAGTTAAACATCAATCAATTAATTTAACCTGTTCCACCCGTGGAATATTTTCGCCTAAAATATATACCTAGGTAAATGGAATATTGCTCCACTTCTGCAAGGGCCATTTGCATATTCTTGGTATCTAGGGACATCTATGGACCTCAGGGAATGTATTCACAGTGTCAGAAATATTGTGTCTATTGCTTAAATTGTGATGAAACAAAGGAGAATATGAATTATGATTTTTCTTTGCATCTTTGACAGTGAATAACACCATGATAATAATGACCAAACTTAAAAAAACTGCCACAGATCTTGTTCAGTACCCTCTTGAGATCATGTGTAAAAAAGAATCGAAGGAAATTAATAAAGGGAAGATGATTAAACCGAAGGTTCTGTAGATACAGTACTGAATTCTCCCATCCGGACCAATGCAATTTGAAATATTATTATAGAATATAGAATATGATGTTTATAAATTACCTTATTATAGCCAATTCGCACATTTATATATATATACATATATTATCTTTCAAATGCCCGAGTTCAATTTGGATTTAGTATCACCAGGCGTGCATAGAACATGGCTGCAAAAAAACTACAATTCCCATGGTTTTATGACATGTTAGTGATGTTAATACTTGAATACGTTTGATTTTAAAATCGCAAATTTTTTTGCAACACTATTGATTTATGATCGGATGCCGTTTTGGGACCGGATCCGGTCCCGTCGGGTGGAACAGGTTAATACAACGGGTAGTTTGAGCTGCGCGCACCATATTACGCGCTCTATCTCTCTCTTGCCGATTAGAATCAGCAGCTCTTCCTCCTCCTCATCACTGGCTGCCTGTGAAGCTGCATTTGCGCCGCGGTGTCTCTCCTATCCGTTGGAAACGAGCGTCAGCTCAAAATCACAGAACCGGACGATAACAGACAACGATAACACTTCCGGTCGGGGGGTGTCAAAATAAAAGAGCGACGTCTAAAACAGGAAAGACATTTATTTTGTACATTTGTGGCACGCACATATTTCTTGAGACGATTCCGTTTTTACGGATTTAAAAAAAATAAAATGTGTATACACTTTTTCTCCTCTTTTTCTATTTTTCTCCCATCCCAATTACCCGCTGTGCCAATTCTCCCCTCCCCTGTCTTGAAAGTTGCTCGCATATGCCCCCCACTGGCCGGTTGTAGGGAGGATGGAAGCCTTGCATCACGTGTCCCCTCCGATACACGAGGAGGCAGCCTGTCACATCTTTTCACCTGCCAGCGCGGACTCTCATTGGCGAGGTGTAATGTGTGGGAGGCTCACACTACCCCCGCCATTTCCTGTCTCTGCTGTGCAGGCGTCCCCAACCGACCTGTAGGAGTCGCTGTCCACAACGTCCAGATTACCACCCATCGACTTCCACCCGCTAACTCTGCCAATTCAGTTAGTATGACGACTGGCCAAAGCCGGAGGCAACGCCGACAGCCGGAGTCGAACCCGGTGTCTCTTGCGTTGGTGACGAGCGCAATGTCCGCTGCGCCACCCAGCCGCCCACGGAAACCTTTTTTTAAATGAAAACGAAATGAAAACAAAAAAGATCAAAATCGTTTTCGTCTGGACAAGGCCTCAATTCTTCATTATTTCAATCACACAAGATAACCCTTTTGGCTATTTGCTCGAGATATGTCTTAAAACAATATGAGTAATTATATATATATACTGTATATATATATTCACTAGCGTTTACCTTTGTTCCTGACCACAGTCCGATAGCAACACTTGAACCAGAATCACACATTAACGTCTCATTGGCCAACCTGAGAATAAGTGGAAACCACTTATTCAGGTGTCGTTTCTGAATAAGAAAAGTGATTTATTGTTTCATATATTCCCATGAGATCCTCATTTTGCAATTTGCCGTTAAAAAGGTTTTTGTACCTCATTGTCTGCATTTTTACTTCATTGTACTTAGGTTGTACTTTAGTTTGTATATTGTATAGTGTTGGGACTTATTCCTCTTTTACTTACTTTTTTACAGTATGAAGCACATTCTCAGGAGGCTCATACAGAACCAAGCACCTCACTGTAATGTACCTGTACTTTATACGTAACAAATAAAAGCAAACTTGAACTATATGTGACGTCTCTCTGCCGTGCGACAGACCAGAGGTTCTCCATGCCCATCCAGTGCACGGACGGGACGGCCGAGCAGGCCGAGAGGCCCTTCGTCTCCGCCCGCCGCTCACCGGTGGACGTCCCGCGTCCCCCCCCGGCGTCCCTGGCGGCCCTGGCGTCTCGAGGCGCCAGCCCAGAGGACAGGGAGCTGGTGGAGTCTCTCACCAAACTCAGCGTGAAGTTCCCCCCCCCGAGCGACTGCGAGTACGAGTTCCTGAACAGCACCCCGGAGAGACGCGGGATGGAGAGACACACGGCCGGCACGGAGAGACACACGGCCGGCACGGAGAGACACGCGGGCGGGACGGATAATCGGCCGCTCAGTAACGTCCCCATGGCCGGGACGGAGGAGGAGGTGTTACCGCCCATGCCGTTTGTCTACCCTCCGTCCCCCGCCCACTCCTCCTCCTCCTCCTCCTCGTCCTCGTCCTCCGCCCCCTGCGCCGCCTCCTTGCTCCCCCAGGAGAGCGTACGGGGACCCCAACAGGTGAGGCTCCCCTGGAGCGGGTCTGAGAGGACTAGTAGCACATTATCAGTCTGTGATTGGTCCTCGCTAATGGATGAGAGAGAGGGTGTGAAGTAGGGAGAAAAAAATGTATCTTTGGCTCGACTGAAAACATATTACTGCATAATGTATCCTGATTTTATTTTAATATGCTAGCATGGATACTCTGATTGGTTTTTGGCAAATTTACTGGCAGCCAGATGGACGTACAGTAGAGTTTCTAAATCTGACTTGAATAATTGTGATGGTGAGGTGTGATTGTATGGGCTGATGTGTATACATGATACGTCTTTACAGTACGTCAACAATATCCATCCTTTCCTGCCACTGCAAGTAAGACACTTGTTATATAACGACAACATCATAGAGATTAATAACGACTAAACGACACGTAATCGCAATTATCATGTAATTATTACAAGATATTATCTCATTAGAGAAGGACGGTGTGCACGTACAGTAATCCTTTGTGGTAAACAAGAAGATGAGTGATTCACCAGATTTAGCAAGACGCTCCTTTCACTCTGTAGTCCGACACAGTTAACGAATAAGTACAATCGTACAGTCATATACAGTAAAAGTGCAAAGAATACAAAAGAACAAGAATACATTATTGTTGACATTATCAGATGCTATACATTATCTGAAGTATTATTTTCAAAGGCTGAATGAACCCTTTAGCCAGACAGTAAATACAAGATAATTAAACCCTTGAGAGTCTCTATATCTTGGCTGGAGATGTTTTGTTCTGGAAGCAAGTTCACCTGTAAGGCTCCTTTTGTTTCCCCAAAGCAACAGAAAAAACCAAGCAGGCTTAAGTGGGCGAGTGTAAGTATTGTTAAATAATGTATAAATAATACATCTCTCTCCCTCTCTACCCCCTCTCTCTTTATCCCCCCTCACTCTCTTTCTCTCTCTCTCCCCCTCTCCCCTCCTCACTCTTTCTTTCTCTCCTCCCTCTCTCCCCCTCTCTCTTTCTCCCCCCCCCTCTCTCTTTCTCTCCTCTCTCTCCCCCCTCTCTCTTTCTCCCCCCCTCTCACTCTCCCCCCTCACTCTCTCCTCTCTCTCTTTCTCTCACCCCCCCCCCCCCCACCCCCCCCCCTCTCTCTGCAGCCTCTTTGGAGCCCGGCGCTGTGTGATTCGGTGGCACCGCCGGTTGATCTGGGAACTGATCTGGGGTCAGATCTGGAGACGACGCCTGAATGTGCGTTCTGCCAAGCAGTGGTTCCTCAAGACCTCATGAACAGTCACCTCTACTCCCACTTCTCCCCCAAGACTGAAGCCAGCAACTGACACTGGGAGAGAGAGAGAGAGAGAGAGAGAGAGAGAGAGAGAGAGAGAGAGAGAGAGAGAGAGAGAGAGAGA
>NC_140167.1:164387392-164447823 GCF_963971535.1 Notolepis coatsorum
TAGCCACAGCAGGTGCAGTCTTATCAGTATTCATTCCACGTCATAGACAGTTTTTTCATGTATACAAACCTCGATTTCTTTACTACTGTTTAAGGCTGAAAGTGAACCTTGACGTGGCGCTCACTTCTCAGATTGTCTCTCTGCTTTGAATTGATCCTTCTGTGCGCAAAGAATACAACTATTTTCTTTGCTATCCCTTGACTCGATCTCAATTGTTGTCGAAGCAGTTTTCTTATCAGTCCTGGACTATGGTGATAATAGGCATGCTGCGTCCTAAACCCTTACTTAAGTTACAGTACATCCTTGGACTCCGTCTATCACTCTGCCCTCAGATGCATCACTAATGATAGATACGACACTCATCACCGTGTCCTTTATGAGAAGGTTGGTTGGTCCTCGCTGATGGAGAGGCGCAACAAACACTGGTATTTGTTCATCTTTAAGGCCCTTTTTGGTAAGATACCTAATTATACTACATCATTATTGGAATGGAATTTTGGAACCTATGGAACCCGTTCTAGGTCCCTCGAGTTTGCTCGGAACAGGGTACATCTGCATTTTACTATGATGCCCCTCTAGCTCATGGAATGAACTCCAACAGTCCAGCTTGAGATTCTCCCCTCTGTTGCAGAGTTTAAAACCGTGATCTCCAACCATTGTCAATCAAGTTGTAGGCCTACATGTTTTAATTGATTGTTATCCTTACTTGTCTTATTGTTATGATTTTATATTCTGTGTTATATTTTTAACTCTGTGTGTACACTCAACGTGACTGTAAATGGGGGAAACCTCAGTTGCCTTTCGAGTTTTAATACAGGTTTGAAATTAAATGTATTAAGCTCACCGGACTTGGTCAAACTAAATGTCCACAACAAACGACATTACTACTGTACTTTGATTGATTGATTGAAAAAGAATTTGAACACAGATTGCAGAATGGGTACAATACAGTACGGCTCAATACACACAATTGTTAATGTGATGCAGACCAGAGAAAGACTTTCGTCTTGTTTACATCAGGGTCTCCCATTTTCAATTCATCTTATATGACATACATGACATACAGATAGACAGTACTACTACATCTAGACATTTATGACATACCAGATCTACAAATACAGTACTGTTTGTGATACAAAAAGAGTCTAAAAAAGAGAGTATACAGTATACATTTGACGAAGAAACTGTAGGCCTACATTAGACGAGGTTGGGTAGGTTGGGTAGGTGGGGTGCGGAATCGTCTGTGTAAAAAACACTTACCGACTCTTTGAATTGACGGACAGCTTGCTCTGCCCTCAGCAGGGTCACTGCCCTTCGGTCTCTTGCTTTCAGAATAGTCCTTCTTGCCCGTTGTCCTCCATTGAGCCATTTGAGCAGCAGGACCAGGGCTCCTACCCCACATGCTGTAGCGGTCAGACACGTCGTCCAACTCGGCTCGGCTCCCAAAACAAGTTGCTTTGCCCTTTCCATCCGAAAGCTCTCCCATCACGCTAGCGCTCCACCAGACACACGGACCAGTAAGCTATTAGCTAAGTAGGCTAACGTTAATAGGACCAGCAAGAGCTCCTTCAATCGTCTAGTGAGTAACGTTAAACCCGAAACGTAATGTTTAAACAGATACAAGGCATGTCGATACAAGCACAAGCTTTATATGGATATTAGTGATGCACGATATAATATTGGCCGATATGGTCATTTATTTTTTACACATCGTATCGGTCCGATATCAAGATAGGGCCGATATAAAAAAAAGAAAAATTATTATTTTATTTTATTAAATTATTTTTACATGTTTTACCTGTTCCACCCCAGGTGAACATCTGCATAAAATGTATACCTAGGTAAATGGAATATTGCTCCACTTCTACAAGGGCTATTTGCATATTCTTGGTATCTAGGAACATCTATGGACCTCAATGAATGTATTCTCAGTGTCAGAAATATTGTGTCTATTACTAGGCTTGCTTAAATTGTGATGAAACAAAGGAAAATATGAATTATGATTTTTCTTTTCATCTTTGACAGTGAATAAAACCATGATAATAATGACCAAACTTAAAAAACTGCCACTGAGCTCATTCAGTACCCTCTTGTGTCAGGAATGGAGGTAGGTGAGTTCCAATGGGTGAAGGCAATCACAGAGACGGAGAGTGTTTACTCTTGAACAGGTTCGACTTTAATAGTAAGAACACAAGAGTAATTTCTATGAGAGATAAATGCTAAATAGCACAGGCAGGAAATAAGGTAAATAGGAGCTTATTGGAGGTCCAGAGTTGAACCGTCCGCGTTTTCCCCGAACGCAATTAGTGAAGACCTGACAATGAACAAGCAGAAGACAGGTAGGTTACATAGACACCAAATACCAACATTCCACACATACCCCTGTGACAGCCAATCAGGAACCACCCCTAAGTGACAGCACTAATTGACAGGGAAAGGACAGGTGACAAGCCCAGTGACATATGCCAGGAATGTGGGTGGTCACCGACCTCAGTCGGTGTCCAGAACGTAACAGTACCCTCCCCCGACGAACGGCACCAGACGTTCACCTAGGGGCCTCGGGATTCAGCCGCCGGAAATCAACGATCAGGCTGGGATCTAAAATATCCATTTGAGGCACCCAAGAACGCTCTTCTATCCCGTACCCCTCCCAATCCACCAAGAACTGAAACCCCCTACCCCTCCGCCTACAACCCAGTATCCTCCGCACCGTGTAAATGGGTTGACCGCCAATAAACCGGGGCGGAGGAACCACAGGCAGTGGCGGGGCCAAGGGCGATGAGAGGAATGGCTTCAACAGGGACACATGAAACGTCGGATGAACCCTCATAGAGCTCGGAAATCGTAGCTTGTAAGCCACTGGATTAACCCGATGAATCACTTTAAATGGTCCTATAAAGCGAGGAGCCAGCTTCTTGGATTCCACCCGGAGAGGGAGATCCCGGGTGGAAAGCCAAACCCGCTGCCCTGGACGGTAAACTGGAGCCGGACAACGCTTGCGGTTAGCTTGCCGTTGGGTACTAACCGAAACCTTCTGTAGCGCCTTCCGAACCTGTTTCCACGTCCTGCGACAGCGAGCCACATGTGCCTGGGCCGAGGGCACCTCCGCCTCCTGCTCCTGCTCGGGAAACAGAGGAGGTTGAAAACCATACTGGCACTGAAAGGGAGACATACCGGTAGAAGAGGAGAGAAGGGTATTATGCGTGTACTCAGCCCAAGCCAACCTCCTACTCCACGTTGCCGGACTACCGGCAACGTAACATCTCAAGACCCCCTCCAAATCCTGGTTGACCCGCTCCGTCTGCCCGTTCGACTGCGGATGGAACCCAGACGACAGACTGACAGAGGCGCCGAGGCCGGCGGCAAACGCCTTCCAGAACCTGGAGGCGAACTGAGGACCCCGGTCCGACACGATATCCACTGGCAGCCCGTGGACCCGAAAGACATGCTGTATAACTAAATCAGCAGTCTCCCGGGCCAATGGAAGCTTGGGGAGAGGGACAAAGTGAGCCGCCTTAGAGAACCGATCCACCACCACCAAAATGGTGGTGAACCCGTCCGAAAGGGGAAGACCAGAAATAAAGTCCAGAGATATGTGTGACCAGGGTCGTTTAGGAATAGGAAGTGGTTGGAGGAGACCCGCCGGTGCCCGTCGAGAGGTCTTACTACGTGCGCACACCGGACAGGCCGCCACAAAGGAACGCGTATCCCCCTCCACTGTCGGCCACCAGAACCTCCTACGGATAAATTCCAGGGTCCTGGTTGCCCCTGGGTGGCTGGTGAGGGATGACGCATGTGCCCACTGTAGCAAGCGTGAGCGCGCCACCTTGGGAACATACGACCGTCCCGGAGGACCCCCACCCGGATCGGGCTCCCGCGTTAGCGCCGACCTTACCACCCTCTCTATGCCCCAAGACACGGGTGCCAAAATCAAGGCCGGTGGAATAATGGGATGGGGCTGCTCCTCCCGACCAGGAAGATCAAACTGGCGCGACAAAGCGTCAGGTTTGATATTCTTGGAGCCGGGTCTATAGGAGATGGTAAATCGAAATTGTGTGAAGAACAACGTCCACCTGGCCTGGGGAGCGTTAATGCGTTTAGCCCCTTGGATGTAAGCCAAGTTCTTATGATCAGTCCAAATAATGAAAGGATGTGTCGCCCCCTCTAACCAATGTCTCCACTCCTCCAGTGCCAATTTGATCGCCAATAACTCCCGATTACCCACGTCGTAATTACGCTCGGCTGGTGACAGACTGTGACGTACGTGGGTTGGTCATTACCATTATTACTGTATTTATGACACCATCTGAACATCAGGTTAGTATATGTAAATATGTTATGTTTTGGATGTGTGTGTGTGTGCATGATAGCTAATGCTGTCTCTTTTTCTCTATCAGGTGCCGCCCGTCCCTACACTGAAGAGTGCTGATTGCCTAATGGGTGACAGCTGATGGCAATCACCTCGAGAGGGACGGGTGGACAGATATACCAGACAGCACACACTCGTCCGGGCGCCTCATTCTGTCAATTGCCAGTGACCAGAGTGGAGTGGGGTTGCCATTGTTTTCCACTGTTGTGTGGATTGATCTTGTGTTGGCCTTTGTTTCCACTGTTGTGTGGATTGATCTCGTGTTGGCCTTATTGTCACTATTGTGTGTTCTCATGTTCACACTACTTACCTGGTAGGCATTGTGTCTGTGTTGGTGTTGCTGCCAGGTAAGTATATATATATATATATATATATATATATATATATATATATATATATATATATATATATATATAGGGCTGTCAGTTTATCGCGTTAATTAGATTAATTAATTACACAGCAAATTATCGCGTTATGAAAATTGACGCAAAATTAATTACAGCCGACCTATATTTACTTTAGACAAGTGGCAAATCGGTGCGCTTTTATTTTGAAATCCACGCTTGAGTTGGGCGTATTAAACTTGGCCCATTGAATGACCCGTAGCCTACTTGATCGTCACTTCACACATGCGTCGTCTATCAAACAAAACAAACACACAAAGGAATTAGCTCAGCTGGAACAAGATGTCAGCATCACCCGAGGCGATACTCCTGGGACCTATGAACGGCAAGTTCAATTTCAAAAAGAATATAGATGGGACAGTAAACAAGACCATTGTAATATGTAGCTTATGTCAAAAAGAATTTGCGTATCACCGAAGCTGCTCTAGTCTAACGTATCACATGAACGCTAAACATGTCCAGGCAAGTTGTTCGAGCAGCTCCAGTGTAGCTAACGTTAGCTCCAGAGCAACTCGCACGCTTCGTCAAACCACTCTTGGAGAATTACCGTTAGGCAAACGGTTGAGTAAATCCACCACAGACAAACTAACCAACAGCGTCGCGAAGTGGATAGCAAAATATTGTAGGCCAATAGCTATAGTGGAAGATAAGGGTTTAGCGGAGTCATTTCGAATAGCGTCGTCTGACCCAAATTACAAGCTACCCTCGAGAGCTACAGTGATGAAAAGGATCCACAACATGTATGACACAGAGAGGGAGGCGAGGGAAGAAGTGTTGGCACGGGCTGGCCCAATGGCCCTAACGGGTGATCACTGGACGTCGGTGGGCAATCATAATTATTTGGGTGTCACAGTGCACTTGATCGATACTGAGTGGAAACTGCAATCATTTGCATTAACGGTGACCAAAACTGTGGGCCGCCATTTCGCCGATGCGTGTGCTGAACAGTTCAACACCGTAATAGAGGAGTGGAATATAAAAGATAAAGTCACATCTATTGGGACTGATTCCGCCCGTAATATGATAGCAGCAGCGCGCTATATGCCGTTCCAGCACATGCCATGTGCTGCACACGTGCTGCAAAGAACCATCACAGTCTCCCTTGAGGACAGAAGCCTTGACACCACCCTGGCAAAGTGCCGCAAGATTGTAGGCCACTTCAAGCACAGCCCTGCCAGTACAGAAGAACTGCAGCAGCAGCAGACTGCCCTCGGACAAGCAAAAGAGCCCATGATACAAGATGTATCCACAAGGTGAGACTGTTTAACTACCTGTTGTATGCTTAGGGTAAATTTAGTGTGTGTGTGTGTTTATTTCTTTGTATTCTGTACAATTGCATCATGCTGCATTAACAACCCCCAGTGGGACTAATAGTTATTTTATTGAATTGGAAGGTGGAATTCGACACTGGCCATGATCTCACGGTACCTGAGGAACCAGGAGGCTGTGACTGCCACTTTGGCCCAACAGAACCACAAGCTGTCCATGCTGACCCCCACAGAGTGTGACAAACTGAAGAAGCTGGAGCTTGTACTTGAGCCCTGCAGGTAAGTGTCTCTCCCTCTCTCTCTCCCCCCATACACCCCCCTCCTCTCTCTCTCTCCCCCATACACACACCTCACACCCCACTCTCTCTCTCCCATACACACACCTCACCCCCCAATCTCCCCCATACACACACCTATCTCTCTCCCATACACACACCTCACCCCCCCCTCTCTCCCCCATACACACACCTATCTCTCCCATACACACACCTCACCCCCCCTCTCTCCCCCATACACACACCTATCTCTCTCCCATACACACACCTCACCCCCCCCCTCTCTCCCCCATACACACACCTATCTCTCCCATACACACACCTCACCCCCCCCTCTCTCCCCCATACACACACATATCTCTCTCCCATACACACACCTCACCCCCCCCCTCTCTCCCCCATACACACACCTCACCCCTCTCTCTCCCATACACACACCTCACCCCCCCCCCTCTCTCCCCCATACACACACCTATCTCTCTCCCATACACACACCTCACCCCCCCTCTCTCCCCCATACACACACCTATCTCCCTCTCATACACACACCTTCACCTCTTTCTCTCTCGCTCTCTTGTTTCACTGCAGGTATGTGACTGAGCTCCTTGGAGGGGAAACCTACGTCTCATGCTCTGTGGTGCTCCCCGCACTCTGCCACCTAAACCGCATCATGGACCTCAACGAGGAGGATCCGGGCTACATGGTAAAGTTCAAGGCCAGCTTCACGAAGGACCTGGACGCACGCAAAGCGACCCTCAACAACAGATGGCTGAAGCTGGCTACAGCCCTCGACCCGCGATTCAAGGACTTGAAGAGCGTACCAAAGGACGAGAGGGATGAGGTGTGTGTGTGAATGAGAAGACCAGTGTTAAGTCCTTAGGCTGTCATGAAAAGTCCTATGCAACTAATTAATTGTCCCTCTTATTAGGTGTGGACCTGGCTTAAAGAGATGCTGCCAGGACCAGAAGCAGACAAAGCTGCTCCACAAGCCACAGAGGACGAGCCACCAGCGAAGAGGACCCTCCTCCTGCTGTCTTCAGACTCTGATTCAGATGAAGTCAGGGTACTGTCAGGACAATTAGACCTCTACAAAGCTGAGCCCAGCATCGGAATGAATGACTGTCCACTGGAGTGGTGGGCAGCTCACGCAAAAGCCTATGGACAGCTGTCTCCTCTTGCTCGCAAATATCTGGCTACTCCTGCTACCTCTGTGCCATGTGAGAGGCTATTTTCACTTGCAGGTCACATAGTCCAAAAGAAGAGGGCAGCCTTACTCTCAGACAATGTAAACAAGCTTGTTTGTCTTAGCAATTGGCTCAAGGAATAGATTTGTCATGCATACAGTAGACCCTGCACTAGACCCTGCACTAGACCCTGCAGTCATGCCCCAGACCCTGTAGTAGACCCTGTAGTCATGCCCCCAGAAACTGTAGTAGACCCTGTAGTCATGCCCCCAGACACTGTAGTAGACCCTGTAGTCATGCCCCCAGACACTGTAGTAGACCCTGTAGTCATGCCCCCAGACACTGTAGTAGACCATGCCCCCAGACACTGTACTAGACCCTGTAGTCATGCCCCCAGACACTGTACTAGACCCTGTAGTCATGCCCCCAGACCCTGTAGTCATGCCCCCAGACACTGTAGTAGACCATGCCCCCAGACACTGTACTAGACCCTGTAGTCATGCCCCCAGACACTGTAGTAGACCCTGTAGTCATGCCCCCAGACACTGTAGTAGACCATGCCCCCAGACACTGTACTAGACCCTGTAGTCATGCCCCCAGACCCTGTAGTCATGCCCCCAGACACTGTAGTAGACCATGCCCCCAGACACTGTACTAGACCCTGTAGTCATGCCCCCAGACACTGTAGTAGACACTGTAGTCATGCCCCCAGACACTGTAGTAGACACTGTAGTCATGCCCCCAGACACTGTAGTAGACACTGTAGTCATGCCCCCAGACACTGTAGTAGACCCTGTAGTCATGCCCCCAGACACTGTACTAGACCCTGTAGTCATGCCCCCAGACACTGTACTAGACCCTGTAGTCATGCCCCCAGACACTGTACTAGACCCTGTAGTCATGCCCCCAGACACTGTACTAGACCCTGTAGTCATGCCCCCAGACACTGTACTAGACCCTGTAGTCATGCCCCCAGACACTGTAGTAGACCCTGTAGTCATGCCCCCAGACACTGTACTAGACCCTGTAGTCATGCCCCCAGACACTGTAGTAGACACTGTACTAGACCCTGTAGTCATGCCCCCAGACACTGTAGTAGACACTGTACTAGACCCTGTAGTCATGCCCCCAGACACTGTAGTAGACACTGTACTAGACCCTGTAGTCATGCCCCCAGACACTGTAGTAGACACTGTACTAGACCCTGTAGTCATGCCCCTAGACCCTGTAGTCATGCCCCCAGACACTGTACTAGACCCTGTAGTCATGCCCCCAGACACTGTACTAGACCCTGTAGTCATGCCCCCAGACACTGTAGTAGACCCTGTAGTCATGCCCCCAGACACTGTAGTAGACACTGTACTAGACCCTGTAGTCAGTATATTAATATTTGAATAGTCATATTTGGCACTATATCGTCGAGTTGGACGTAGTCTATTAAGCTAATAATAGTCTGTTAATATATAGTGCTTCGTGCGGTGAGAATACTACCGTAGTCAGTACCCCATCGTTTCGGGCAGAGAACTGGCTGCTTATCCAGGGTGGTTGACCCCACGTGAAGCTGCACCCGAGGAGCCCCAGAGCCGACGAGCGAGTGGACCTGTATACCGGATTATTCTGCCGACGACAGCCCGCCTTCCCAGGCACGGATTATGCTTTGTATACTTTGATTATTCCATGGATAAAGACCCCCGACACTGTAGTCATGCCCCCAGACACTGTAGTAGACACTGTACTATACCCTGTAGTCATGCCCCCAGACACTGTAGTAGACACTGTACTAGACCCTGTAGTCATGCCCCCAGACACTGTAGTAGACACTGTACTAGACCCTGTAGTCATGCCCCCAGACACTAGCTTGCTGTGGGCTGTTTTGATTTTTGAGGATACTGTAGCTTAGTGTAAACTGTTATTGGCTGTATCAGCAACAAATGTTACCTTATTGAGAGGTATGTTTTCATTCATTTTATTTTATTCAATTTAATAAAATTGATTTCTAAAGCATTCTTCACTTGCAGGTCACATAGTCCAAAAGAAGAGGGCAGCCTTACACACAGACAATGTAAACAAGCTGAAGCTTGTTTGTCTTAGCAATTGGCTCAAGGAATAGATGTCATGCATACAGTAGACCCTGTAGTAAACCCTGCACTAGACCCTGATTTTTGAGGATACTGTAGCTTAGTGTAAACTGTTATTGGCTGTATCGGCAACAAATGTTACCTTATTGAGAGGTATGTTTTCATTCATTTTATTTATTTATTTATTCAATTTAATAGAATTGATTTCTAAAGCATTCTTCACTTGCAGGTCACATAGTCCAAAAGAAGAGGGCAGCCTTACACTCAGACAATGTAAACAAGCTGAGGAATAGATGTCATGCATACAGTAGACCCTGTAGTAGACCCTGCACTAGATCCTGCAGTAGACCCTGCAGTAGACCCTGATTTGAGGATACTGTAGCTTAGTGTAAACTGTTAGCTGTATCAGCAACAAATGTTACCTTATTGAGAGGTATGTTTTCATTTTATTTATTTTATTTATTTAATAAAATTGATTTCTAAAGCATTCTTCTTGGTGTATTTAATTGATCAGTCACCTGCTACAATAATGTAATGTCCTTGAATTTTAAATATTTATATGAATATGAAATATAAATATGCGATTAAAATGCGATTAATTAGATTAATTAATTACAAAACCTGTAATTAATTAGATTAAAAATTTTAATCGCCTGACAGCACTAATATATATATATATATATATATTGTGGCCTCTGTGCCACTTGACACCTATGTGGAATTAGTTAATATATATATCTATGTATTGGGCCTTCTGCCTTTTTGCCTCCCTTGTGTGGAGCTATAGTGTACAGTATATATTTCCACTCTTGTGTGGGTTTGTATGTGTAGTTGGCCTCTGGGCCTATTTCCTTCCCTGTTAAGGGATTACTACACATACTGTTGGCTTTTAGGCCATTTTTTTGCTTACTCCATTATATTACTTGTTTGTTCTCCCCTTACCCTTCTCCCTGTTTGTTAATTGTTTGTGGGTTGTTTTTTTCCTTTGTTAAATACTCATATTACAGATGGAGGTTTGAATTCCTGCCACAGATAATAAATATAATTTACCTTTTGAAAGCGCGTTTGTGTTGTTTTACTATCTGCCGGGACCGTGCTTTAAACGCATCTACTGAGGGGGTTGTTTTTGTTCATGTGCAGCCTGCTTCAGTTTCTATTCTATGTGGTCATTAGACCTTGGTACATGACACAGACGGCGAGAGAAAAAAGCACACGGGTGCACTTTCCCATCCTTTAAGCATCTCTGAGAGAGCACCCCCCCCCACCGCGATGTCAGAGGCATCCACCTCCACAATGAACGGAACCTCTGCGTCATGGCGGATCAATACAGGAGCAGATGTAAATCGACGTTTAAGATCGCAGAAGGCCGACTCTGCCCTAGGCGACCATTCAAAGCCAGGGAGAGAGGACTTAGTGAGAGCTGTTAATGGATTGGCTAAGGCGCTAAAGTTGCGAATAAAGCGCCTGTAAAAATTGCAAAGCCCAAAAACCGTTGTAACCCCTTGAGCGACGAAGGCCGTGGCCAGTCCAAAACTGCACTCACCTTGGCTGGATCCATGCACAGATCGCCCTTTGTCAACACAAAGCCCAGGAAGGACACGGTGTCAGTGCCCTGCACTCACGGACTGAGCGGCACAGGAGGTCCTTTGTCCCCACAGCCATCAGACTGTACAACAGCGTATTATAGTGCGGGGCGACCTGACCTCTGACCCACACACCTGTTTTTACACCTGTTTTTACACCTGTTTTTTACATCTGTTTTTATACACCTGCTTTTATCTAATCACGCTCATATTTAATATTGATGGGTATGATTCAATTGAATTTTATCATGTACTTATTTTGAATTCATGATGCAGACATAACGTGTAATAACTGTATGGGAACGGTCAATGTCTGTATACTATGTGAGCTGCGAGATACCCTGAATTTCCCCAAGGGGATTAATAAAGTATCTATCTATCTATCTACACTTCTCAGCCTTAACGAATAGTTGATGCTTGAGGAGATGGTCTAGCACCTCCCGAACGTGCAGTTGGTGTTGCACCATATCGCGAGAAAAAATCAGAATATCATCTAAGTAAACAAACACAGACACCCCAATCAAGTCTTGCAGCACGTCGTTAACTAGGGCTTGGAAGACTGCCGGAGCATTAGCCAAACCAAAGGGCATGACCAAATACTCATAGTGCCCATTGGGTGTGTTAAATGCAGTCTTCCACTCGTCTCCTTCTCTAATCCTGACCAGATTGTATGCATTACGTAAATCAAGTTTAAAAGACCTGTGCCCCCTGTAAGCACTCAAAGGCCGTGTCCATGAGAGGTAAAGGATATCGGTTCTTGATGGAAACGTCATTCAATCCCCTATAATCAATGCACGGGCGCTGATCCCCATCTTTCTTATCAACAAAGAAGAAGCCAGCACCGGCAGGGGAAGTGGACGGGCGTATGTGCCCCGCAAGCAATGCCTCCTCTATGTAGGTGTTCATGGCCAAGGTTTCGGGGCGTGAGAGAGAGAACATTCGCCCGCGAGGCGGGGAGGTACCGGGTAGAAGATTAATGGGACAGTCGTATGATCTATGAGGCGGAAGTGCTTTAGCACGCGTTTTGCTAAAAACGTCCGCCAGGTCCCAATAGATCTCAGGCACCCCTATCAAATCGGGATTAGAGGGTAGATCAGAATCTGCCACGCTCCCCACTATCCTGGAGAAAGAGGGAGGAGACAAAAGGGAAGAGGGGGGGAAGACAAGGGTTTGGGCAAACTCCCGCTGACGATCGACTTGACGTCGGCCGCCGTTGAGAGTTCGCCCGTGCTCCAATTAATAATATGAACACGTGACGACAACCAGGGATGACCCAACACCATGACAGAATAGGGGGAAAAGATGACAAAAAATGTAACCCATTCCCACTCCCCACCCGCCACCCGGATGTGTAATGGAACCGTGCGCTGGGTGACGCTCCCACTGCCCAGGGGCCGACCGTCCAGGGCGTAAACCGGTAAGGGAACCCCTAAATCCTCCACTGGGGTTCCCCACTCCTTCACCAATCTCACGTGAATAAAATTGCCCGCCGCCCCTGAGTCAATGAGAGCCTTAGTTCCCCTAATGTCACCCCCACAGTTGATCGCCACCTCAAAAAATTTACGTGAATCAGTGGGCTTGGCAGGAATGAGCCCACCTGCTGGCGCTTTCTCAAAGCCTGACGGCGCACCTTCTATTCCCGACTGGCGCCGAGCTGATACAGCCTGGACCCGACAGCTGCCGAAGCGGTGACCGGTGCGACCGCACCGGAAACAGCGCCGCTCTTTGATGAAGCGCTGCCTCTTGTCGTCCGAGAGCGACAGCGCTCCAAGCTGCATGGATTCATCACCCAGTGGCCCACTCGTATAATGCATGGATGTATCAACACCAGGAGAAGAAGGAAAACATACCTGGGTGTTGTTGACACGCTCCTTCTCCCTCTCCTGGTGCCGATTGTCCATCTTGATGGCGGTGTTGATCAGCACTTCCAGCTGCTCGGGGATCTCACGCGCGGAGAGCGCATCTCGCATCCGCGCTGAGAGTCCCCTGACGAACAGAACCACGCAGACGTTCTCCGACCAAGCTGTCTCCCGAGCCAAGATCCGAAAATTGATAGCGTAAGCTGCGACCGTGCGGAGGCCCTGCCGGCAGTCGAGAAGACGACCGCCAGCCTCGAAGATCGAGAGTACCCGGGAAGTATCGAATACTCTTCTCAACTCCCGGGTAAAGGCGTCCAGACTGTCGCAGATTATCGCTCCCGCCTCTAATTCCGCCGTAGCCCAGGAGAGAGCTTGACCGGTGAGTAGCGTGATAATATACGCTACCTGTGCTATCTCCGATGGAAATGATCGTGGTTGCAGCCGGAAAACGAGTAGACACTGGGTGATGAATTCCCGACATCCATCCGGTGATCCATCATAGCGAGCGGGCGCCTGCAGTCGTGGCTCGTGGGACCGTTCCTGGACCCCGAACACCCCCCGACTCTCCTCTGCGTGGACCGCTGCTTCTCCCGTCGCCGACTGAACTCCAGCCACTCCTTCTTGGGCTTGTCGGGCTGTGGCCAACGCCGACTGCGCCACCGCTTGGGATGAGCCGACGATCCCGTTGAGTCGGACTAACTCGGCGCTGACCAGCTGTTGATGTTCTTCCATCCGCTCCTGGGCCACCCTCTGCGCCTGGAGCATCTCCATGATTGCCTCCATGGAACTCTGATGGTCAGGTCTTCTGTCAGGAATGGAGGTAGGTGAGTTCCAATGGGTGAAGGCAATCACAGAGACGGAGAGTGTTTACTCTTGAACAGGTTCGACTTTAATAGTAAGAACACAAGAGTAATTTCTAAGAGAGATAAATGCTAAATAGCACAGGCAGGAAATAAGGTAAATAGGAGCTTATTGGAGGTCCAGAGTTGAACCGTCCGCGTTTTCCCCGAACGCAATTAGTGAAGACCTGACAATGAACAAGCAGAAGACAGGTAGGTTACATAGACACCAAATACCAACATTCCACACACACCCCAGTGACAGCCAATCAGGAACCACCCCTAAGTGACAGCACTAATTGACAGGGAAAGGACAGGTGACAAGCCCAGTGACATATGCCAGGAATGTGGGTGGTCACCGACCTCAGTCGGTGTCCAGAACGTAACACTCTTGAGATCATGTGTACAAAAGATCTAAAGAAATTAATAAAGGGAAGATGATCAAACTGATGGTTCTGTATATACAGTACTGAATTCTCCCATCTGGACCAATGCAATTTGAAATATTATTATAGAATATAGAATATATGCTTATACATTACCTTATTATAGCCAATTCGCACATTTATATATATATACATATAGTATCTTTCAAATGGCCGAGTTCAATTTGGATATAGTATCACCAGGCGTGCATAATAACAGATACTGATATTTACTGTAATCGACTGTACTATTTTATTTCCCCCACAGTGTAACCATTTTGAAACTAATTTCAGATCTAATTCTTCCTACATGGTAACAATAGTGTGGGGAAACTGACTGCGTTTCAATATTTGTCAAAAACGTTACCTTTTGTAGCTTATTATCGCGAATCATAACAATTATTGACATAATTCATTCAGAACACTGAACTTTGAACCCCCATAGAACTTGCCAGGAAGTGTAGATCGGAGACATTTCAACGCTGGCAGATAGCTAGCAATCTCCTCTACAAAATGGCCGCTTCAATTCCCATGGTTCAACATTTCCATTTCCGGTTCCGGGTCAAATTGGCGATCGCAAATAGAAAACTTAAAATGATATAAGTACACTTTTAACCTATTGCTAAACTATTGCCAACCTAACGTTTTACATTCTACATGTATTTGTGACATAGTAGTGATGTTAATACTTGAAAACGGTTGATTTTTAAATCACAAATTATTTTGCATCTTCATAAAAATATGCCTATAATTTAATAAGGTCAAAAGGGGTCGGTACCGACCCCGTCGAGTGGAACAGGTTTAATATTTCTGAAAACAAGTTACAAAAGTAAAAAAAAAATGTGTTTTGGAAAATAGCTCTTTATTTGATTATCATAAAAAAGTTTTTTCTATACAGAGATATCGACATCTGTAAATATCGGTACTGGCCAGAACAGCAATATTAATATCGGTTATCGGTATCTGCCACAATTTTCACATCGGTGCATCACTAATATAATCCTTTTTACATAATGTAGATACTATATATATATCTATCTGTACATATCACTTACCTACTCTCGCTAGTTACACTGCTGACCAGTATGACTTACTGATTAGCACCATTACTCAGTAGTACTAATTAGGGGTGTAACGGTACACAAAAACCACAGTACGGTACGTACCTCAGTTTTGAAGTCAAGGTTCGGTACGGGTTTTCGGTACAGTGGGGGAAAGTTTGTCTTTCCATGTTCCACTCAGGGGTGATGTAGTGTGCAGTAACTAATTGTACTTGTAGGGCTGTCAACGAAATACTATATTGAAATGAATAATCAACTTGTAAACAAATAAAACAAATTATAATAATTATATTAGATTGTGAAAAAAACAGCCCCCGGTGGGCAGTCGTTAGTGGTTAACATACCGTTTTCGTTCGGTACACTACACAGCCGTTCGGTAAGGTACGGTACACACTGAAACGGTTCGGTTCGTTACGGATACGTGTACCTTTACACCCCTAATACTAATTCATTTATATATTTTATATCCAGTTTAATAACCTGTGCATTGTATATTACTACTGCACTTTACTGTTACATTTGCACTCTGGTTGGATACCAAACCTATTTATATCGTACTGTACTTGTGCTGTATGATGACAATACATTTGAATCTAATCTAATGTTGTTTGTCTCCTGCAGGAAGGAGCTTCTTAACACATTAATGGCCAGACCCGAGATATATATATTTCTTTTATTCTATATTTTGATTCATTTCAGGCACACGGACCTCGGGGTTACCATAGGGAATCATTCTGAGATCGCCAGAGGGCAATACCGGCCGCATCATGCAAGGTGGCAGTATCGCCCACCCTTTGAAACCCTCCTTCACACCGGGTGCTTAAATCCCTCCGAGCGCTATATTTTGGGTCAGGCGAGTCTAGTGGTTCACCCGATCACATTGAAACACGTCCAATGACCCTCCATGCATGTGTGTGCCGGATTATGTCGAGGACACGATGGACACCAATACTGGAAATCGCAATCAGACAATTGGAATATTATTTATGGGATACTTCCTAGTAAAGGTAAGGACTATATGACATCAATTTCAAATTTCAGCTTGATCCTACAATGTTTTCATATCGATCCAGCCGATCAACATGTGTGGTGTTCAAAACGAATGCCGTTACTGGCGATCAAAGTATCAAAAAACGACCCCCCCCCCCCCCCCCCCCTTTCATGCATTCATGATGAAACATAATACCTATTATATACCTTTGAATTGGAAATAGTAGCGTGTACAGGCGAGCAACGCCAACGCTATTAGCAGAATTCACGTAATGCTCCATAACACAGTTACCAGGAATTAGCCAGGATCACTCAGAAACTATACAATATTCACCACGGTATAACACGCGAACGTATGCATGAAAACATTTATTCTTTTTCACATGTTGAACAATAGATAGTTGATGTCAAATGAGCCATAGTATTGTCTCCATAGCTATAATATAGAATATAGATATAGCCCTGCAAACACCGAAGTGAAAACCCCTATACTTTACAGCGCTGGCCAACTAAGTACAAAGATGGGGAAACAGCGTGGCAGTGAAAGTGTTAACAACGTGTCATTCACAGCAGCAGCACAAATTGTTTGACAAATTACCGTTGCTCTGGTAAATCCCTGCAACAGCAGATCTGTCCATTAAAACTGTAAAGCAGCCTGTTACCTGGTTTGTTGTTGGTTTGTGAGTGTACTGCCCTCTGCTGGATAAAAAAAAGTATATAATGTAAATTCAGGTTATACATGGTGACATTCAGCCCTCTAGTGGTAAATGTGCAGAACACATCTGGAGGGCCAGGGCGTCAACATTGAACAGAAGAGCTGTGTTCAGCCATGTAGTTATGATGAGGACGGATAGAGTGGGACCGAGGTCCTTGTTTTTAATAGTACCCCCTCGGCCCCCCTCATTGACGCACTTGGTCCCCTGGGTCCAAACCTCTCCACCTCTGTCAGGAACCTCGGGGTCATCTTCGACAGCAATTTTAAATTCGACAAACAGGTCAGCGCCGTAGTTAAAAACAGTTTTTACCACCTTAGACTCCTGGCGAAGACAGAGGCATACCTCTCCCAAAGTAACCTAGAGACGGTGATACATGCCTTTGTCACCACTCGCCTCGACTACTGCAATGCCCTGTACATGGGCATCGACGAATCCCTCCTCTGCCGCCTACAACTGGTGCAGAACGCAGCCGCGCGCCTCCTCACCAAAACAAGAAAACACGAACACATCAGCCCAGTTTTGGCCTCGCTCCACTGGCTGCCTGTTAGCTTTAGGATCGATTTTAAATTAGCCCTAAATGTTTTTAAATCACTAAATGGCACGGCTCCTCCCTATCTGTCCGAGCTCTTGCACCGCCGCACCCCCCACGATCCCTCAGATCAGCTGACCAGCTGCTATTGGTGGTGCCCAGAACCAGGCTCAAGACTAGGGGAGACAGAGCTTTCTCCACCGCAGCGCCTAGATTGTGGAACAGCCTCCCCCTCAGCGTACGGACCACCCAGACCGTGCAGGCTTTTAAATCACTCTTGAAAACCTACCTGTTCTCCTTGGCCTTCCCCCCTACTTAATCACCACTAAACCCCTGGCCCTTCTATCCTCTTTGTTTTACTGTGTCCTACCAGTTTTTATTGCTTTCATTGCTTTATTATGTTTTTCTTTTTTTTAATGATCTTTTTATTGATTTTCACCATGGTCCATACAAACAATATCTTGACTTCGCCTTCTGCTGTACCAATTGCATCAATTGTTAATAATTATTACTTTACTTAAAAGTTGCAGTGCAGAAGTACCATTACATGCATGAGGACCCATACAGTCAATAACATCCTATACTTATTTTTTTTTCTAGACAAACAAAAACAATAACAAGAAATAATAGATAACAAAATTATATGTTATGTTACCTCTCCAATACATCTGCATTTACCATAAAGTAAACAAATAACAAAATAATATGTTGGGGTGCTTCTTCCTGATACTCTACTCCCTTTACACAAGTTTCACTTAACAATTATCCCGAATGATCATTTCTATATACCTTAAACAAATGAAGATCGTAGCGGTGTAATGTACATTATCCATCTTTCCCATTTCTTCCGAAACGTATCCTGTTGCAACCTAAAAGAAAAAGTAATTATTTCCATCTTAAAAATATCATAAATAATATCAATCCAATCATCCACTGTAGGAATTTCTGTTCTTAACCACTTTCTAGTGGCTTTCCTGCTAGCCGCACTTAATATCTGAAATATATATCTATCCCCATTTTCTGATGGCCTGGCGCCCAAATATAGACTCTCCAACTTAAATAATAATAATAATAATAATAATAATCTTTATTTATATAGCACCTTTCATACACGGAGTGCAGCTCAAAGTGCTTAACAGAGCAAAGAAATAAAAACACAACATTTTACAATAAAGCAAAAAAAAAAAAAAAAGTAAGGAAAAGAAAAGCACGATTTTAAGACCAGCAAAACATGATTAAGAAAATAGCTAAAAAGCATAAATGACAACAGGCATTTTAAAATCAGCTAAAAGCAAGAGTATAAAAATATGTCTTGAGCTGTGCTTTAAAGCTATCCACAGAGGCTGCCTGTTTTATATGTAGAGGGAGATTATTCCACGCCGTCGGCCCATAGAAACAAAAGGCTGCTTCGCCATATTTTTTATATTTCATTGTAGGCACTTCGAGCAGGTCCGCACTAGAGGACCTGAGGGGGCGGTTTGGAACATATCTATGTAAGCAGTCGCAGAGATAAGATGGTGCCAGACCATTAAGAGCTTTAAAAACAAGCAGGAGAATTTTAAAATCAATCCTAAAGACTACCGGGAGCCAATGCAGTGAAGCTAAAACTGGAGTAATATGTTCCCTCATCTTAGTTCTAGTTAAAATTCTGGCTGCCGAATTTTGGACAAGTTGTAATCTGTCAGTTGTTTTCTTTGGAAGGCCAGAATAAAGTGCATTACAATAATCAAGCCGAGAGAAAACAAAAGCGTGGATTAGCGTTTTTGCATCATCCAGGGACACATAGGCTCTAATTCGTGCAATATTTCTAAGATGAAAGAAGGCAATCTTCGTGACATGATTAATGTGTGTATTAAAATTCAATTCAGAATCAATAATAACCCCCAGGTTCTTTACTGCAGTGTTATTTTCTACGTTCAGGTTACCCAGTCTACTTTTTATCAGTTCTCTCTGCTCACTAGACCCCACTATGAGAACTTCTGTCTTATCCTCATTTAGCTTGAGAAAATTCTCACTCATCCAGCCTTTTATGCTGGACAAACAGGTCAACAACGGGTCTAGAGCACAGGGCTCGTCTGGAGCTACGGAGAGGTAAAGCTGGGTATCATCAGCATATAAATGGAAGTTAACTCTATGATTGGTAATAAGTCCACCCAGCGGCAGTATATACAGGGAGAACAATAAAGGGCCAAGAATGGATCCCTGCGGGATACCAGAACAGATGGTGTGTTTGTCAGAATCATAATTCGCTAGATTGACAGAGTAGCTTCTACCTGTTAAGTAGGAATGAAACCAGGACAAGGCCGTGCCTGACAGACCTATCCAATACTCGAGGCGGTGCATTAGAATTGTGTGGTCAATTGTGTCAAACGCAGCCGTTAAATCTAGGAGTAGGAGAACGGATACCTCTTTATTGTCCGCAGACACCCTAAGGTCGTTAATTACCTTTACAAGTGCTGTCTCAGTGCTATGGCCCCTCCGAAAACCAGATTGGAATTTGTTATGGACCCTATTTTTTTGTAAAAACGCATCCAGTTGATAAAAAATTGTCTTTTCTAAGACCTTGCCCAAAAAAGGGAGATTAGAGATAGGTCTATAGTTACTCAACACAGAGGGATCAAGGCTGTGTTTCTTTAGTAAGGGCCTAACTACAGCCATTTTTAGTGAGTCTGGAAAGATGCCTGATTTGAGAGAGCTGTTTACAATTTTAAGGATATCTCCAACCACACTGTCTAAAACCTCTTTGAGGAAGGGGGTGGGAATGGCATCCAAAGAACAGGAGGATGATGACATTTGCGATATGGTTTTGCGGAGTTCCTTTTCATCAATTTCACAGAACGATGCTAGACTTCCCCTGGAGCGATTTATCCTGTTGCATATAGCACTACTAGCGGCATTTGTAGTTTGAGAGTTTGTGCTAAGAGCATCACTCACAATACTAGCACTAGCATGTATTGTGGATGAGATGTTTTTCGGCAGAGCCTTCCAGAGTACTATTGACCTATATATGTATATACTATTGACCTATATATACTGTTGACCTATATATGCAGGGCCGCCTCAGGGAGTGTGCGAGCAGTGCGGTCGCACAGGGCGTCGCGGGAAGGGGGACCTCACAAAAAAAAAAAAAAAATAATAAAAAAAAAAAAAAAAAAATTTATTTATTTATTTATTTATTTATTTATTTTTTGCAAGTCCCCCCTTCCCGCAAGGCCCTTTTTCATCACAGACCTAAAATCTAGTTTTGCTTATATGCTTATATATTTCACATTAGACACATTTGTAGAATGTGTCTGACTTGTTCCTGGGTCTGCACCTGGGTCACTATTGGAGCTCTGGGGCTCTGCAGCAGACATACTATTGGTTTCAACGAAGGGAGTGGTTACTTACATCATGTGTAGTACGCCGGCGCGCGTCAGCTGCGTTTGACTATTTCGCGCGTGCAGCTTTTGACTATTATGCTTAGTTATGCCAGCCAAGACGAAGAGGTCGGTCATTATCAGTCGGTCGGTCACCAAGGAACATTGACGAAAGGCCTCTCGCTGGCGGGACAAATGGCCGGAGCCTTGTCATGGTGATGTCGGTTAGTAGCTAGCTTAGCTAAAGGCTAACTAGCGTTAGCTAACCTAGAGACAGCGCATCATGCGCATGCAGCCAAGATGAAGAGGATGGTCGTTTGGCAGATGAACTTCGTCAACTCCACGCGGTTGTCTCCATCCTCTTGGACGTTTGGTGAGTTTTTAACCTATTCTATTAACTCTATTCTATTCCCGCCGTGGACATCTCTCTCTCTCTCTCTCTCTCTCTCTCTCTCTCTCTGGAGCTAAACTGGCCGACTAGCTGTTGTAGTACTACTAGTAGCTAACGGTGTGTGGCCTGGTGTCAGCACCTGTATGTAGCCGCATAGCTTGCTTCTGCGTTAGCTAATGGTTAGCGATAGCCTGGTTGAGCTAACTGTTAGCCAGTTAGCTGTTTAGCTACGACGTTAGCTGCCGGCTGCGCTCGGCTGGGAACGTTCGTTTGATGCTATCAGTTAGCCTAGAGACTAGTTAGCTGTTAGCTTGTGCTACGACCATTGACATTAGCCGTGAGAATAGCAGGGGGTTCTGGCACTCTGACTACGACATCATCTTTGACAGAAGATGTAGTCGGGCCTGCACCATGACAAGGCTCCGGCCATAGCATAGCTTTTTGTCCCGCCAGCGAGAGGCCTTTCGTCAACGTGGAGACCTGTGTTGCGGCCTTTCGCCCTGCGTTCCTTGGTGCAGGTAAGATTAATGAAAATGTCATGACATTACCCCACTCTTCCTTCCTTCCCCTCCCGAATGTTTTGTTAATAACAATGTTTTTTTCCAGGCAAAACATATGTTACTTCACAACATTTGGAGATACGACATGTGCTGTGTGTGAATTCATTGTCTTGGTCGTTTGTGTAGCTTGGGTAGCGTTGGGCCGTTGGCCAAAGCTGTGTGTGGCCTGGTGTCAGTAGCCTACCTGGCTAGCCTTTAGCTGATGTCGGCCAAATGGCTCCTTGCTGCTTTGTTTTCTCTGGTATAGACCCTCTTCTCTTTGGATTTAAGTGTTGATCTTTGTCCTTTTGGATCTATGTATATTCATGTTGCCTTTGTGAAGTTATCTTTTCCTTCTGTTTTGTTCTTTCATTAAAAGTTGAATATCCTTTAGGGGGTCATCTTTGCTTATCTCTCTCATACATGCTCTCTCTCTAACACACACACACACACGACAAACACACATGCTCTCTCTCTCTCTCTCTCTCTCTTTCTAACACACACAGTCTGCCTATGGCGGCCTTTCTCGATGGCTAGGCTGTGCTCGCTGAGTCTGTACCTAGTCAAGGATCTTCAGTCACAGTGCTCAGGTATTCTGCCACTGTGTACTCTCTGTTTAGGGCCAAATAGCATTTCAATTTCTTTCCAATGTGTCTCTCTCTCTGTACACTGTATATTGACTGTAGAACGGGAGCTCTCTCTCGCTCTCTCTCTTGCTATATGTTGACTGTATCATGCCCAGCCTCGGGCAGCGCTATTATTTAAGAATATGTTGACTGTATGAATTATTTTATTTTTTTTACCTTTTGGGGGGGGGGGGGGGGGGGGGGGGCCTCGTGTTTAAATCTCGCACAGGGCCTCCCATTTCTCCCAGGCGGCCCTGGTAGTAGTAGTAGTAGTAGTAGTGGTGGTGGTGGTGGTAGTAGTAGTAGTAATAATAGTAACCAACTGTTATTGATACACTGCAACGTTAGGCTATCACTATGAATTGAAAATGGGGGACCCTGATGTAAACAAGACAAACATCTTTCTCTGGTCTGCATCCCATTAACAATTGTGTGTATTGAGCCGTACTGTATTGTACCCATTCTGCAATCTGTTAAATAAAGTTTTCATTCATTCATTCATTCTATACTGTCGATAATGACGCTTACCACGACGTCTGAGCGATCCTCCACCTGTTGCTGTTGCCCAATGCCTCCATCTCCTGGCGATATCGAGGTCTGACAGAGGCGTCTGCTGCTGGTCTCTCTTGTCTTACCGGCTCGAAATTGTATGGGGCTGGTCCGTCAAAGTCTCTCCGACGATTAAACCCATCTTTGTCTTGTAAGGCGTCCATTTGGATCAAGGAAATGGCTTTTCCGCGCTAGTCAAACTCCTTGTAGTGGTTCAGAGGAAGGCGGAAGTTGCCCGACGTGTAACGTAACCCCTTCCTTGACTGCGATGTGCAAGCCAGGGGCTGGCTCATTAATATGCAAGCCACACCTGTTGTGACGTCGGCGTTTGATACGCTTTTTTGATTCGCGCGTGCATGTTATTCGTGCGTGGACCTTTTTAACTCTTTCAGAGTGGCATTTCCGGTGTCAAATGGAAAAAAATAAATAATGAAATTATTTGGATTGCACTCCGAAATACTGACCGCTATGAAAACCAGAGACAAAAAATGCTCTGAGTTTCGTAAAAGTCAGTCAAAGCTTACTAAAAGCACGAGCAGTGAACTCCAAGCCCACGTGACTGAACTCAAACTAGAAAGAAACAGACTAAGAAACGACGTAAACTCCATGATCAAAACTGCAAAAAATTATTTCATCAATGACAAAACTGAGGAAAACAAAAACAAACCACGTGAACTTTGGAAATTACTCAATAATCAACTAGGATGCAGTAAAAAACTTAAAACCAGATTCTCAAACATAAACATAAAAACGGACAACACGCTCATCACAGACAAGCTGGATGTAGCCAATTACTTAAACATTTTCTCCACAAACATAGCCACAACACTGGTAAACAAACTACCCTCCCACTCAGGGCTTTATGGGGTAGAACACATAGTAGCTTACTACAAAAACCTAGGGGTCCGCAAGGACGACTTCAAGCTGGAAATGGTAACAACAGATGAGGTACTCAATAAACTGAGCGCCCTCCAACCTAACAAGGCCACTGGCCATGACAACATCCCCTCCAAATTCCTCAGAGACTCAGCAGCCGCCATCACCCCAATCATCACACACATAATAAACCTCTCCATAAAACAGGGACACGTCCCCAAGGACTTCAAAATTGCGAGGGTGACCCCTCTGCACAAAAAGGGCAGCAAATTAGACCCAGGCAACTACCGCGCTGTTTCTATTCTCACCTCCATCTCGAAAGTCATGGAAAAAATAGTCTACGAACAGGTCGAAAAGTACCTAGCGGAAAAAAATCTAATCTACGAATTCCAATCTGGCTTCAGAACATCCCACTCCACTGACACATGCCTTCTCTATTTGAATGACCACATCAAACAAGAGGTGGACGCAGGCAAATACTGCGGCATGGTCATGCTGGACCTACAAAAGGCCTTTGACACGGTCAATCACTCCATTCTGATTGACAAGCTAAAAGCAATTGGTTTTGATAGTCTATCAGTGAGCTGGATGCAATCCTACCTTGAGGGGAGGGAACAGATGGTGGAGGTAAACGGTACCCTACCCCCCCCCCTCACAGTGAGCTGTGGTGTTCCACAAGGAAGCATACTAGGACCGCTACTGTTCCTAATTTATGCAAATGACATGTCGTCAGCTTGTGACTGCAACTTGTTCCTGTTTGCGGACGACTCAGCCCTGCTGGTCTCTGACAAGAACAAGTTACAGGTTGAAAAAACCCTCAGCTCGGAACTAGGCAGAATCTGCATATGGCTCGCTGATAACAAACTATCATTACACATGGGCAAAACAGAGTCCATTCTCTTCGGTTCAAATAACAAACTCAGCAAGACCGACGGCTTCTCAGTTACAGTGGGTGACAATATTGTCACAAGGAAAGATGAAATTACCTACCTGGGTTCCATCCTAGAGGCTAATCTCTCCTGTGACAAAATGGCATCCAATGTAATAAAAAAAGTCAACCAACGAACTCGATTCTTGTACCGGATCTCCTCTCTGGTAAACAAGAATACCCTGAAGACTCTGGCAGGAGCACTCATTCAGGGGTACTACGACTATGCTTGCACCTCATGGTACCAAAGCACCTCAAAGGCGCTAAAAACTAAATTACAAACATCTCAAAACAAACTGGTCAGACTACTGCTTGACCTTACTCCTAGAACCCACCTCACCCCTGCCCACTTTGACAACCTAGGGTGGCTTAGAGTAGACGACAGAGTACAGCAACTTGCAATGGGCCTGGTCTACAAGATACACTACACGACCAAGGTACCCATGTACATGTCAAAATACTTCCCAAAGGTCAGTGAATACCACGATCACAACACCAGAGGGAGCTCCACAAATCATGTTAAACCCAGATTCGGCTCAAATAAGGGACTAAACACGTTTCGCAATTATGCCACATCAATGTGGAACGCCCTACCCAAAGCTGTAAAGGAATGTGGATCACTACCCACTTTCAAAACCTCTCTCAAGGGACACCTACGGGAGACTGCAATTCAACACTGGCCCCTGTAAATATCCTAACCCAACCCCCTCCAATGTACAGTCATTTACCTAGTATGGTTTTGTCAATAGTCCAATGTACAATTTTGTTTGTTTGTACAGTGTCTCCTCCCCCCCCCCTCAATGTACAGTTTTACTTGTTTATACAGTGTGCCCCCCCCCCCCCCAACCACCTCCAATGTAAATTACCCAGTATGGTTGTCAATATCCCAATGTACCCAACCCCCCCCCACCCAACCTCCTCCAATGTACAGTTTCTACGTCAAATGTATATACTCCCTTTTCTTGACTCCTTCTGTATCACAAACAGTACTGTATTTGCAAATCTGGTATGTCATAAATGTATAGATGTAGCAGTACTGACTATCTGTATGTCATGTATGTCATATATGTCCTGATGAATTGAAAATGGGGGACCCTGATGTAAACAAGACGAAAGTCTTTCTCTGGTCTGCATCCCCTTAACAATTGTGTGTATTGAGCTGTACTGTATTGTACCCATTCTGCAATCTGTTAATAAAGTTTTCAATCAATCAATCAATCATACCAATGATGTAAACTACCCATAATTGATCAGTAGGGTTTAACCTGGAGGTTGGGCTTTAAGCACTTGTGACAAAGTGAATCTTGCTTGATGTGAAATAAAATACAGCACTTACTTCAACGTTGAACAGTGATTAATATTATTAGAGATGACTGATGACTGCCGACTGCAGCGTGAGTGGCACGATATTATTATGACTGATGACTGCGATGTGAAAGGCGCCGCGAACTCCAGCCTCAAGTCCAACACAGCAGCCTCGCGTTGCCGCGTCCTGGGGCTGCCGCGGGGCGTGGCCGCGCCTGATCACGTGCCGTCGCGGCCAATCAGGCCTACCCCGGAAATGGAAACCGTTGCGGATAGTCATTCCAGAATTGGAGGACAATTAGGCATCAATACTTTTGAAAAATGGACCCTTTATTTGATAATTTTCTGTTATGTATTTCATAAAAACAGGTATTAAACCATCAAATAATTGGATTCGTCCAGCTCAGGCATCAAAGGTACACTTTTTATGATACGTTTTATTTGTTGTGTGCTATGTTTGGCCCAACCCTGTTACAAATACTCAGGAAGCTGAAAAAAGTACATTTAAAAATATTTTCAATAAATCCTTTACAATTAAGTAAAGAAAGTCACATGCTTACTGAATACTGATTTAATTTCAGATAAGACTTCACTTATATTAATTTAAGCAACTTTGAAATCGATCTTGCCCAACTTTTCAATAGTCACATCATTCTTTTTACTAATTTCAGTATTTAATTTCAAATATTTGTTCAAATACATTATGCATTTAATCATGCAAACTATTACATTTACAATAGGTTAAACCACTGTGAGCTGAGAAAATCATGTATGATTATTTGAATAAAAATGATATGGCAACAGCCTTCAAATTAGAGTAACAGGGTTGCGCTAAGTAACAGTTACTTTACTTTTGATTGTAGATCATGACATATGTGACAAATACATACTCAGGACCACAGGAATGTTGTTTAATAATATTATTTTATTTTGGGACTCAACGGGATGAGTAGGAATGATACAAAATAAACATGTCAACAAAACCACAAACTGGATCAGAATAGGCCAACAACCTGGCATTCTTGCTGCATTCCTCACCTGAATAAGCATATCAACAATAGTAATGAACTGATATATTGGGAATAATACAAAATAAACATGTCAACAAAACCACAAACTGGATCAGAACAGGCCAACAACCTGGCATTCTTGCTGCATTCCTCACCTGAATGAGCATATCAAAAATAGTAATGAACTGATCAATCTTTTAGAAAGCTGATTTTATGTTCATATTTCATTTTTCGTGGCTGGCCAGAGTATCCCATACCTCTCTTGCTATAGCCATGTGGCGCAAGGTAACATTCTCTAGGGGAGGAATGAGGGTCAGCATATCCTCTGAGGGATACCAGTGGAGATCATCCCTCAATGGCCAGAAAAAAACGGTTTGCCCCCACTCTATGCATACATTTCACTTGGCAGTGAGTCTCATTCACCTCCTGGATGATCCCAGGGTAGATGGTGTGGTCGTACAGCAGGGCACACCATTTCCCCACAACGCCTGGACTGAGCCACTGCACTTCTTCACATACACATGTGCTGTGTATGGGGTCTTCTGTGTGGTCATCTGTGGGATTAAAGCTGAAGATTTTTGGCAATCACACTCCAGATTCCCTGTTGCAGAACATATGCAGCTGACATCGTGGTAGAGCATTTTCCCAGGTGAAAGAGTGACCACCTGGTGGAGCCTCATAGTGGATGGTACGGCTGGAAGGTCAGCTGGCATTTCTTTCACTGCATTATCCACAGCTTGCTCCTGAATGTAAAACAATTTCACTTTTGAGCTTGGTACAGGGATAGTGCCGTAGGGATATCAACTCCTTGGGCGACAAGCCTGTCGGCCCTCCTCTGCAATGTGCCACCCACACCATCTCGGACACCTTTTCCATGGCTGGCTTCAAAGTAGTTCCATGATCGTCTTGTAAACCCCCCTTTGAAGATTTCAGTACAAAACAGGTACAAATTGCCACGCTGCTTGTACTGTGTGCAGGGTCCGTCGCTAAGAAAATGGATGGTTTTCACATCTGGGAGTTTCTCTCTGATTTCCCTCAGGATTGGCTGCAGGTGTTGCCATATGGCAGGTGGTCCCTTCAGTCTGGATGCTGATACAGTGCAGAAGGAGGTAGGGGCAGATGCCTCCCCCACATAGTAAACCCCAGTGTGCAAAGTGGCCTGTTGGTGTGATGCACCAAAATGGACAGCCTGTACTTCAGTGCTGTACTTGCAGCTGTAGTTCTCTGAGAAGTCGATATGGACTGCACATTCATTTGCAGGGAGGTCCAGCTTCAGGGCCTGTGAGAAAGCATATTGCTGCCTGATGTTGTAGAGATGGCGCCTGAACTTCTGGAGCAAAATCTGAAAAGTTTCCACCAGCTCTTCATGGGAGCATTCAAATTTTTTTTTCAAAGTGACCTTTGAGGCTGCTCCAGGATAATTTTTGTGCTCTTTGTCCACAGTGGCCCACTGAAGGTAGGAGACAGATCGGTGGCTCTGTAGTGGCTTGTGAGTGTATAGGTATTGTTGCTGCAGTTCTCACATTCCCCATACATACATTGCTTGCTTGTGGTGTCACACATGATGGCTTGTGTCAGGCTCTCCAAGTCACGTACTTCCTCAGCTACAGCTGTGTGGAACAACAGGGTTCTCCTTAGGGTTGTGACCGAGATGTGTCGAATCAACTTGTTGACTTTGGATCTTGGAGATGGATTGTTCTTTTTCAAACGTTGGAGTCGCTTTCTGTATTTTGCTGCCCTCTGTTCAGCTTTCCTCAACGTATCCTGTACTTTCTGGAACTCCCTGTTTAACTTTGCTTTGGTAGCCCTCAATGTTCTTCTCCCAGCATCACGTTGCCTAAAAGAAAGATATAAACATAAATGCATTGTCACATAATCATTTCACTTGCATGGACTTTTTCCCAATTGTAGTTTTGCACCAAACAAAGTAATTACCAGGATTAGATGGGCCTAATAATTACTGAGTACATATATCAAGTAAATTAAATGGTAAATGGTGCATTTACTGTATAGCACTTTTATCCAAAGCACTTTACAATGTTTTGTAAAAGATTTAATGATATTTTCTTTTAAATTAAATTACCTTGAAGTCCCAGTTTGAGAGCTGACTGGGTATTCTGGCCTGACTGGAACGTCTGGACTGACTGGGGCATCAGGGCTGACTGGAGGGGTGTTCAATCCTTCAAGTACACTTTTCCTGGCATAACTCCTCTTATGAGCCTCCTTCCATTTTTTACGTTGGGCACGCTGCTCTCTCATACTGCAGTCTTTTAGCCTTTTCTTCTTCCCTGTTTCTACATCTTTTCTCCACTTATCTTTCTCTTTTTCTAAGTACTGCTGTCTCCTCTGTTCATCAGCATCACGCCTGGCACGGTAGCGCCTCTGATTTTCAGCAGTGCTCAATGGTGTGGAAGAACTCTGTAGAAATCAATTACATTTCAAACAAAATGTCTATTAACCTTTGATAAAATAATGATTTGGGTAACACCTTACATTAAGTCTGCATTCACTACTATTAGGCACTAATAACATAGTTGTTACTAGTACACGTAAGTACAGTTAGTTACAGATGGAACAAGACATCTAATAATTACAAAGAAATGTGTGTAATTACACATGTTCATGTTCTACTTCTGTAAAGACATACTGCTGAACTGAAGGAGATGCAACCCTGTTACTGTAGTGCAACCCTGTTACTCTAATTATAGTAACAGGGTTGCAAGTAACAGGGTTGCAAATCAATGCTAATGTTAGCTTTTACTTCAGGAAAAGATGCTAGCTGAGGAATGTAAGTTACTGTCAATGTCGAGGTTAAACATAGTTATATGAATAAAGAAAGATACATTTGAAATAAATGTGTCTTATTGTGATAATATGAGTAACAGGGTTGTGTTGGCTAGAGTGACACAGTCAATCAAGGCTGAAAAGATTAGAAAAATATAAAAAGTAGAAGAGAGGACTTACCTTTGGTCTAGCCATTTTGTTAGCAGATGGCTTGATGATGTCATTTCCTGTGTCATGTGACTCACTGTTTTGATTTTTTCCCCTCTATCAGGTGAAATAGGTTTCGGTAACAGGGTTGCACACATGTTGTGGGACACAACTTCAGTGCATAATTACTATTATTTAAAATATGTTGATGAATAAACAAATAGTTTTTATAATTACAAGAGACATATATCAACAATCTAATACCAAAAAAGTATATTTAAAACATATATTTAAATGTTATATTGGACATGCAAGTTGGTCATCAAGAAGGTGGGACAAGAGAAAAGTGCCATTTTAGGGGGTGTTCAAGAGCTATTTGGTATTTTAAATAATATTTTGGAACCACTTTTTCCACAACCATATTTACATTTAGTCTCAGGACAAGTACAATTTACATAACAAGTGCATGTTTTAGTATTTTGTGCATGGATTGTTTGGAATTTCATGGGTGGGACTGAAAATGTCCTCCAATTCTGGAATGTCTAGGCATCCCGTTAGGCTGCTCTCGCGTTTTACTTTTGGGGACTGATTACGGCACCTGCGAGCAAGCGACAGGGATGGTCGGAGTTGTACAGTTTCTACCACTACCAAGACTGTTGACAAGAACAGAAGAATAAAACCCCTTTTATGTAGCATGCAGCCAACGAGGTATTTAATGTTTGTTTGTATTTTGCTTTGTTGACGTGTTGTTTTTCATACTGTGTATATTATTGTTTGTGGCGACCTAACGCGACTTATGTGGATTGGAGGACCAAGCCTTTAATAAACCTGTAGAAAGAAACCACTTGTGTCTGCAGTGCTTGGAAGGAGTTACAATGACAATACATTTGAATCGAATCGAATCTAATGCTGTGTGAGTTGACCATTTGACCTGTAGTAACTGTAACTGCCCACAGGGTGGCGCCATTGATTTAATGTAGCGACAGACACCATGTGAACTTTAAAGTTGAACACGCCACCCGATTCAAGAACTCATACTTGACATGTTGTCCCTACTGTCTAATACAGACCAATACTGTATTAGTGAACATGAACAACTCTCCCAAAATCTGAAAACCAAAGTGATGAAACTCAATCTTGTGAAGTCTGAAACTGCTGCACAGACAGTTGTGTTTAGAAAGCTGGTAAATATGACTCAGATCACCTAGGAGACTGTTCCTATAGGATGGTAAATATGACTCAGATTACCTAGGAGAATGTTCTGAGTATTATGATGGTAAATATGACACACATGAGTACCTAAGGTATGTATGGGTACATTTTCTGTTTGGGAACTACTTTTTGCTTTATTTATAGACAATGTGCATTTACATTAATCATTGTTACATGAAAATATGGGTAGCACTTTATAATAACACCCTGTTATAATACATTTATAAGGTATTTGTAGATAATGAACTAATCATGAACAAACCATTTATATACATTCATAAATGATTATTAAATCATTTATAACTATATTTGTATACCATTTACAAAGTATTTATAACGCATTAGTGGATAATGAACTAATCATGAACAAACCATTTATATACATTCATAAATGATTATTAAATCATTTATAACTATATTTGTATAACATTTACAGATTAGTTGTACATTATTTATAACTCATTATCAACATTGTTTGTACTTGATTTGTTCATCATTAAATAATGTTGTTTAATGTGTAGTAACACATTTGTAGATGCTTTGAAAAATGGATATGAAAAAACGTTAGGTTATGACTATAACCAAGTTCTGTTAGTTAGGGGCGATGCTTGGCATCGCTACTGCACTATCTCGCGTACGTGCACGCGTACTGAATAAACCACAAATGTACCTCTAATACCAGTATTAGTCTGACCACACCCCTCATCAGCTTACCTTCATAAGCAGGTGTGTGGTCACCTGCTCTCCTCCTTCCCAAGCTTTCACCACAAGGTGAGGACAAGGGCTGCAGCGGCGTCCGATGCCAAGCATCGCCCCTAACTAACAGAACTTGGTTATAGTCATAACCTAACGTTCTGTATCGTTAGTGGCTTAGCTTGGCATCGCTACTGCACAAGGGAGGCCAAGCGGAGCCACTTGGCTGACAAATACACCCCGCTGACAGCCCCCCAAAACCATCAGAACAGGGAGGGCCGAGCCCCCCCGACCCCCCCTAATGGAGGGTAGCCCCCCTATTAGGGACGTCACGGGAGGGCGACGGACCCGACCGTGCGAAGAGGCACTCAAGCAACTCAACGCACAGGGTGAGCAGACCGTGGCTTGACCCCACGACTACACACACGCACAACCCGCATGCCACCCGGGAACGAACGGAGGAACAACCTCGTTACTGCCCCCAGAATCACGGGGTCAAGGGCAAACCCAACCCCGTGGCAAGGCCGTAGCAGCGGAGCACGAAGGAAGACCCAGACCCACCAAAAGGACTGGACCCCCTGGAATGGGGGCCCGGAGAAGTCCATGATGCCAGCATCAAGACCCCACCAGGTGGGCACGTAGTGCCCCGCCCCCCACATCGCCAGCGTATTCGGACAAAGGCCCCTCAGTTACTGCACCTGGTATTCCCAGGCGGAACCAACCAGGCCAGAACCTGCCCAGCTTCCGAGATCGGACGAGACCGGGCGTGTTCAGGTCGGTATGGCCGTAAGCCGAGCGGGCCCCGTCCCCCCAATAGTACACCGCCTGGCACACTGACCCTGCAGAATAGGCAGTCAGCATGGCCGTAAGCACACAAAAAAGGTTAACCAACGGAAGCAGGCAGCGCACCGGGGAAAAACCAGGCAACAGGCTGTTAACCCTAGCCTGGAGACTGCGGACGAGACAGGCGCCAGAGGGGACAGCTGAACACAGCCGCCCCGGCGGAAGGAGCGTAAGCTGGCGGTGTTGCATGACCAAGCCTCCATTTAACAACCCCCACCCAGAGGGGTCGAGGCAGAGAAGGCTGACACGATTGGCAGACGTCATGAACGTGCAGGGGCACCCTCAAACGGTGAACCCGGGAGTTGACACTGCTCCAACACACCAGGGAATCAACCACCTCGGTGTTACCCAATGCGGTGGTTGTTCCTATAACCCCTCAAGAAAAAACTCCAAAACACACCTGCGGGTATACACCGGCTATACCGCAGTACAAGTGTTTCAGTTTCCAAAAAGGGTTAACCCAGGCCTACGGGTCGCAAACATCACTTCGGACCGGGCCTGGCGGTACGGGAAGCACAGGGTCACCAGAGGAGGTCAAAAAACCACCCCCACAGGCCCCTCTTCGCCATGCGTGAGAGAGGAGCGAAAAATAATGGAGAACCAGCCCCTAAGCACACCGTACCTGGTATTCCCCGGCGGTCTCCCAACCAAGTACTAACCAGGACCAACCTGTGTAGCGGCCGAGATCCGACGAGATCGAGCGCGTACAGAATGGCATGGCTGTAAGCCATGACGACAGTGCTGAGTAAAAACATACCCAACCAGGGTCTCCATAGCGCTTAACCCTGTGACACCCAGACCGACCTGGCATTTTTCCCCCTGAAAAAAGCCCAAGTCCCTCAGGGTACCAGAACAGCAGATCTGCATCCCCGGCGGACAACGGGTTCAACTGATCTGGACCAGCGTGACCAGAACCAGTCCCGTGCCCTAACCACGCCGACATGCCTACTCCAGGAGAAGGGCAGATATGCGTGTTGATCTTAACATGAAAAGAAGGCGCCACCCAGACGTCGGGACGAACCGCGCCTGGTGGCCCACCCCAAGGGCGTGAGACCCCACTACATATGTTCAGATCCATCCCGTCATCATCCCCCAGACATGAACGAGAATCCGTCGACAACCCACCCAGGTCATGGGATGTGGTCGCCGGAAGAGGAAAAACCCCCATCTCAGTTGCTTTATAAAAACGCTGTTTCAACCACAAGCAACTAAGGCGTGCCAGTCAATCGCCTGTTTACAGCGAGCTAGCACTATACGTGCGTCGGGACACACCCCCATCAATGAACAGGCTATTTAGACCTGTCATTGAATCCCCAAGGCGCCCAGGGGAACGACAAGAGGGGTGTGACACTCCCTAACTCCAACACTTCTGGAATAGAAAGAAGGAAGCATCAACAGTATGTATCCCAGTCCACACAGCCGGGGTAAAAAATGTTCACATTTTTACATCCCACCACCCTCCCATAGGAAAGAGACGGGGATCCCCAGAGAGACTTCCCACGCGAGCTGTACAGATTGAAAAGAATATATTGCACCTTGAGCCATGTAAAAAACTGGTTTTAGGGCCTCCGGGGAAGAGGCACCGAACCCATACACACTCAATAAACGAATTGAATCGAATATACATACAATAGAAAAGGACCCTTCTAGAGGGTCCACTCACTTTGACAATCTGAGGAGGAAGGCTCTGTACTCTGATGGAGGCTTCCTCACATGGAAGAAGGAGTCCGAACTCACAGAAGGCCTGAGTAGGCGCTTGGTGAGGAGGAGCCCTGACCACCCCCCCTGAAAACAGATCCATCACATGGACCTGAACAGCACACGGAAGTCCTACCAACAGAGACGCGCACGGTGACGTACTCTATGGCGGGGGAATTCCTGCGGTGCACACGCCCAATATACCAGGCCGTGGGACCAGGAACTCCCTCCCCCCCCCCCCCCCCCCCCCCCCCGTAACGTGCCGAACCGCCACGTGACGGGAACCTTGAAGGACAGGGGGTGTACCCCTGACCGACAGAACAATGGGGAGAGGAAAGGTTACCAGTTCACCCCTTTACGACCCCACACCCATGATACGACGTAACGACAAAAAGAGAATATGACACAGTCATAGTCAGCTCTATGAAGCGTTTCACAGCTCCACACAGCGCACGAGCTAACCTGCTATCTGATTTTTACTAAGGAAAAACACAGAATAGAGAGGGCTCTAAGAACCCCGGTCCAACATACACATGTGCTTCTGTGGCCAGTACAACCCAGTTGTAGGTCACATGACACACACAACCCATCATCACCTACAAAAAATGGCAAAAACACTCAACAGAGGAACGCCGTTTTTTTTCACAATGAGAGAATACATCATTCTTGATTAGTATCGACCACAGGCCTTGCTAAGCACACATGACAGCAACCAAACCAATTTCCCTTTAGGAAATAAGTTTCTCCAGCAGATTTAGCACAACCTCAGCAATCAAGCTGAGAGTTACATCGTATCCCTACCACACAAAAGACACAATTAATGCACAACATGTCTGATAGGAGGTGATAAAGTCCCCAGGGAACCGGGGGGGGAAACACAATCCTCCTATTTTACCCTCAATACGGCCAGTTAAAACAGGAAAACCTGTTAATGTGTGAACTCACTGTTCATTGTCATTACAGTCTGAGAAAGAACATTCTTTTACTCACTCGTCACCAAGCATAGCTTCATAGGTTAGTTGCCTTAGTAGTGAGTACACGGTACACATAAACACCATGATGTTTCTCACACAACAACCAGATCAATACATCACGACCTGCACGGAGAAGCTAACTGCCAGTGACAAAAACAGCTCACACACAACCCGCAACGTATCTCAAATGCATTGCAACAACACACGTTTTGGGAAAAAACACCGTTATTCACAATACATTTAGCAAGGTAAAACCAGAAGACGTGTTATGAGGTCTGGCCAACCCCGTACCTGCCCGGAACGCAGATCAGCGAAGTGCAGTCACAAGCCACCGTAGAACACAGCCGTCCCGTGTTGTTCGATCCGGGCAGCGTCGCCGCTCCACCAGTCGCTACAGTCCTCTTTGTTGACGCAATCCCCGTCTAGGCTCAGGCAGGGTCGACGAACATCCCCTGTCAAGGATGACGTCGTGGTCAAGAGTGTAAAACATGTTAAAAATCAAAGCACGTTCAACAGAATAGCATCAAGCTAACGGCTGCTCCAACCGTTCGGGTGCTATTGCTTCCGCTCGCGAGACGCCGATCTACGACGCACGCGATCAGGAGCGAGCTCCCGGCGGCGCGCGAGAAGCCAAGCTACCCCGCGCCAGGCCACCGACCGGCTAACCGTAAGCTATGAACATGTAAACAATGACATAACACTCACCCAGACAGGCCGCCGTTCTGAACCCTCCTCACTTTTTAAGAGAAAAGAGAAAACAAGACGTCAACACCGCTTCACAACGGTGACATTAACACGTCCGGCGGAATCAGCACAGTACCAACTGGCCTGTATAGCTGACTTTGAACATGAATCTGCCGCTATCGCACATTACATGCACATATCCCCTCGTGAAGGAATACTCTCATTTGGATATGAAAGATGGGGTCTTAACACGGTGACAGAGAGAATCCACTCGTCCAGAACACACAGGGATCACCAGTGTCAATGGTCGCGGCCCACTAGTTAAAACTATAATGGTCGCCAGACCAAGGCCTTCTGTCGCCTAGACGGCTAAACAAAGGACCCTAGCCTGGGGCCGGTTTCCATAAACTTTGTCAAGTAGCCCCCATAGCACTAACAGACAAGTGGAGCCCGCCAGCAAACACTACTCACCCAACCTGGAACGCACCGCTCCTCACAACAGCGGCATGTCCGACAGTTCAGCTGTGGCCTGACAGGTTTCACCCCAACAAACACAGCAAGGAACTGCAGTTGAGAAGCATGCAGCGGCGTGCTCCCAATACGAAAACCGGTGGAGGGTTTGTAGAATGATCATCATCTTCTAGACACTCCAGTACGAAGACAATATCGCCGTATTTTCTCGAAAATAGTGAGAGAGAAAATAAAGATATGATGTCAACGTATCCTTGTTTCCCAAGCTGTTCCTAATCCAATTTCTTCCATCATGGTGTCAAGTGTGGGGATCTACCGAGGCACCTCTTCCTTGTGGTGAAAGCGAGAAGGAGGAGAGCAGGTGACCACACACCTGCTTATGAAGGTAAGCTGATGAGGGGTGTGGTCAGACTAATACTGGTATTAGAGGTACATTTGTGGTTTATTCAGTACGCGTGCACGTACGCGAGATAGTGCAGTAGCGATGCCAAGCTAAGCCACTAACGATACAGAACGACTATACTCCATTTATTTGTCATGTTCAACAAATGATTTGTTAAGACATTCATAAAACATCTATAAATCATTTGCAGATGCTATCGTGGGGGCCAATCTAAAGTGAAGCCTATTCATCACAAGTGTCTTCATCATTAACTTGTGTCTTGGGCGTTTTCACACCTAGCTCGTTTGGAGCTGTTGTTCCGAAACCTGGAGCGTTTACCCCCTATTTCGGTTCAGTTGGGCATATATGAACACAGCAATCACATTCTGTTGCGGAACAAAACAAGCGGGCCGAGACCACCTAGAGAGGGTGGTCTCGGCACACTTCCAAACGAACCCGACGCGACTCGTACGCTGTGAGAATGCAATCGATTTAACAAACCGACACAACTCACTTGCCGTACTGTATACGCGCTGCATGATGACGCAACGCACAAGCGCCCTGGACTGTTCCATCACAGGGGGGAGCTTCGGTAGCCAGTGTGAGTGGCTACAGACCACTGCACTGAAATATAAACATTAGTCTACCTGGAGACTCAATGAGGTCATTGTAGATGTCGCCATAAGACGCGTCTGGTCATTTAGTGGGATCATTGTTTCATTATCCTGTTCGGCTGAAAGGACACTGGCCACCGAAGCTCCCCCCCTCGGATGGAACAGTCCAGGGCGGGTGTGCGTTCATCACAATCCGTGGGCAATCTGCGCATGTGCATGGGGGATGGTTCTGATCGATTAGGAATGGCTCGCGTCGTGTTCAGGAGATTCTGGCGCATACAAGTCTATTCGATCATGTCTCCAGCACCCCCACAGCCGTATCTGCAACCACTTACATCACGGCTCTCAGCCACATTCATTAATTTGCTCCCCCCGCTCTCCCCTCCCCGATTTCAATGTAACACTGAGATTCAGGGTTAGGGGGGGGACACCCCAAAATCTGACCAATGAGTGACGGTTTGCTCGCACGTGCATTTGTTTTGGTCCGCTGTTAACACAGCCGTGTGAACACAAACAAACTAAGGGACAAGTGCAACATTGTATCATTATAGTCCCTGTGTCTCCCTGAATCGGAACAAAGCAAACGAACTACAGGTGTGAAAACACACAAGACACTTGTTATATTTCGTACTTGGCTTATCGCGTCCCGCTCTTTAAGCCTATCGAGATATACCTCTCTCATGTACCTATTGTACCTCCATCAACGAATAAAAAACAAGTACACCCACATCTGCCGGGTCCTGCCCCTATGGAGGCGCAGCCTACAAGACAGCGGGCCTGGTCACCAAACACTCTTCCTCTATTTTCGTTCCCATTATAACGGATGCAGTGCACCTTATGTAAACTAGTTGTTATGAAAAGATTATGAGGAATTGCGTAATGTTGAAAGTTACCGGAGGTTTGCTTACCCCTGGCATCTTCGAGGCATGTTTTCAGCGAACACGTCGGGCCTGTGTTGATGTTCCTCGTCTGATGGCAGCAGACCAAGGATCAGCTGTGCAAGGTTGGCTATCGGGTCAGCTTGCACACAGGTAGGCCCTGTGTCTTCAGGCATGGGTATTAGTGTTAGTAATGCTGGTTTGTTTTGTTACACAACCATGTTGTGTGAGGTTTTGTCCTTTGCTCACCTACTCGCTCTGTTCCTTTAAGCCTACTCGCTCTGTTCCTTTAAGCCTACTCGCTCTGTTCCTTTAGTTATGTTAATCAATTGCACTCTCCTCACCTCACTAGCCCCCACCCTCGCGTTCGTTTTCTCTTCAGCAGCCACACCCTTGGACTACCTGTCATTATGTGTTTGATTGGTCTGGTGCCGAACACACACTTTTAGTTCAAGTATCAATTACCTTCACGCACCTGTTGTTTATTCTAATTAGTTCCCCTTTGGGCTTTAAGTACCTCGCTCTTCCCCTCTGTCCCTTGTCGGGTCGTGCCGTTTCATTCCGTATCATATCTCTATCACCTAACTCCTTCGGGAGGTTTCTCTGTCTATAGGCTCTTACGGGAGTTCTGTTTCTGTCTGCTGTTTTATCTCCGGCGTGAGACGGGGTGCAAGCTTTGGCCACCTGTCGCCGTTTGCCTGGATGGAGACATTGTTATTACGCTCTCTAATCCTCTACGGGAGGTATCCCAGTGTTCCACTTCAGACCTCCGCGCAGCAGACGTCCAGACGTGCATCCAGACCTCCGCGCAGCTTCACTCCAGGCGCGCATCCAGACCTCCGCGCAGCAGACGCGCTCTTCACTCCAGACGCGCATCGCTTCCTAATACTCTACGGGAGGATGCGTCTCTCCGAGCCGGCACGCTCTTCCGCGCAGACGCGCTCTTCACTCCTGACGCGCATTCAGACGCACTCCAGATGCGTCCTCCGTACCGGCGCGTACTCCAAGCAGTCGCGCACCACTCAGACCTCCGCGCCAGATGCGCCCTCCGTACCGGCGCGTACTCCAAGCAGTCGCGCACCACTCAGACCTCCGCGCCAGATGCGCCCTTCGTACCGGCGCGTACTCCAAGCAGTCGCGCACCACTCAGACCTCCGCTTGGACAACCCGTTTCCCCGTGGCGACGCGCTCGCCCCGTTTTGATCCAACTCTCTTTACGCACAGCGCCTGGGTGAGTTTTTATGACTGTCTTTGATCCTATTTCGTTTTTCGTGTGTTTAATGACACTGAAGATATCCAGCTTTTTGTCAGACTGTCACTCACCCAGCGTCAGCTTTTTGGATAGTTCATTGGGATATCTTTGGCCTTAACATCGCTCACTGTGTGTATACACACCGAAGATATTATTCACTTGGATTTGTATTTTGGGACTTCGCTCACAGTGTTTATATACACCGAAGATTCTGTCACTTGGATTACTCTGTTTTTGGGACAAGTCACCTCTCCTGTCACCTGCTCTGTTTCCCAACTGAACTCTGAGCTAACCCGCTCCCTCTCTCCCTCTCTGTCCCGTTTACCACCCTCGGAGATCTGCCGAGAGAGATCTGCAGAGCGGTTCTGACGTCCACCGTCTGCTTCCTCAGACGAACCTTCCCGGGAGAAGCTGCAGAGCAGCAACATTTATTAATGCTTGTATCCCAGGCCTTGTCTGTTTTCTCTGTCCCATTATGCAGCTCCAGCCCTCGCCCTGTTCCAAGGCCTTACCCCGTTTTCTCTGTCCCAGTATGCAGCTCCAGCCCTCGCCCTGTTCCAAGGCCTTACCCTGTTTTTCTCTAGTCCTCCCTATCTAGTCCTTCCAGTCCTCCCTCTCCCCAGCCCGCCTCCGCGGGCCCCTGTCCCTGTTTCCCCACTCTAGTCCTCCCAGTCCTCCCTGTCCCCAGCCCGCCTCCGCGGGCCTCTGTCCCTGTCTCCCCTCTCTAGTCCTCCTAGTCCTTCCCGTCCGGTCCTCCTAGCCCTCCCTGTTTCCTGCCTTGTCCCTTGCCCCGGCCCTGTTCCGTTAGCCTTCCCTTAGCCTTCCCCTTAGCCAGCTCGCCTCTTAAAGGCACTGTACCTTTCCCTTCTTGTTATCCAGTAATTTGTGTTCTCCCTTAAAGGGACAGTGCCGTTTTTCTTTGTTATTCAATAAATGCCCAGTTCTTGGCTTACTCTCATACCTGTCTTGTGTTGTGCGATTGGGGTCGGTTACAAACCATAACATGTTGTGTGTCGGCGCCGGGGGCGGGATGGTTTGGTGAACGTTTCACGGCAGTGAACGGGTTCCAAACGGTCCTGGGCGTGCTGTTAAACAACTAATGCTAATGCTACATGCTAACGCTAATGCTACATGCTAACACTACTGCTACATGCTAACACTACTGCTACGCTGTTCTAATGTCTCCGCCGTGGGATGTCGTCACTTTTCCCTCCTCTTGCCCGGTTCATCAATGAAGGTCAGTCGGTAGCTGATGTGGGGGTTTTGCTGAGTCCTATTTACCTTTTTATGGGTAAATGGGTTGACAACAGGGTAGGCCGTGGCTAGGTAGCCTAGCCAGGTAACGTTACCTCTGTGTCCCGGTGGGGGTTGTTGAACGGTATTCCCACCTGGGAGCCGATGCTTGAGGCTAGGCGGGTAGCAGTAGAGCTATACTACTGCAGGATGGGACTTAACGGCGGGCCGTGTTGGGGCTCAGCTGACTGTTTCTGTCCATAGTAGCGTTGAACACTATGCTAGTAGTGTAGTGGGCTACTGTTTTGTTCTGTCGCCCTGCTGTGAGAAGGCTGTCTATGCTACAGCTTTCTCTCCTCTCAACCATTTCATGCTGACGGTCAATCGGTGTCTATTGGGGGAGTAGTGCGGGGGGGGCTTTGTTTACCTTTTTTGTTAAATGGGCTAAGCTAGGGCTGGTGTGCTGTTGTGAATATTTGAATGAATGCGGGACTGGTTCGCTCTGGTCCGCCTCCCCTTAACGTTGTGTATATGGGCTTGCTCATTCTACAGTATTTTGTGGGTTGGTTCTTTTATTCATTTAACCCCTTCATGGTGCACACCACAGTGGAGGTTGCTGTTTGCAACCACCAATGGTGCTCCGTGTTAACATCAGTCCTTTGCTTTTGACATGTTGAAACAGTGCCCCGCCCGGCCGACGCCATGGGTGGGTCAGCCTGGCGAGTGGCTGGTGGGCTGCTAAAGCCTGTACCGCCACGGTATGGAATTGGCGGTGATTAGAACTGTGCTCGAATTGCTGTTTTTTCTATCAAAAAAATTGTGTCTGGTGGCGGGGCCTTGAGGGCCAGCCGACGTCGACACATCGCGCAAGGTTGTTGACGTTATTAGCTTTGACCTAGCCGCAAGCTATAACCGCTCAGGGTTCCCCTCTCCGCAGGGGATTTTGGTCTTCTGCTGGAGCGCGGGCGGTATTGTCCTAGGCCCCACACCGCCTCACACCGCGCAGCCAGAAGAAGAGAAAGCACGGGCCCTCGACAGGCGGCCATGTTTTCCCCCGCCAGAGGTATCCTGGGCGTTGAATCGACAGGTGTCCACAAGGCCGACAGCCTTGGCGGCCGAGGGTTCGGCCATGTTGGATGGGCTCGGCTTGAACAGACAAGCCGTCACCATCCTGCCGCGAGCAGCCCGCTCTCCGATCACTCCCTCCCCCAACACCAGCGGAAAAAGTGGGCTCTGATTGTTTCCTTTGGCTGCGGGCCGCATGCCTTCGTTGAAGCGCGGGCGGCCCCACTTTTCGCTTCTCATGGGGACAGGGGCTGACACCCAGTTGATGGCTGAGCCTGGGTCTGTCCGTGAGAATGTTGTGCTGTCAAGCGGCTCCCACACCATAAGCTGTGTTGGTTGAGCCTGGTGTTACGTCTGTCAACTATAAGTGTTGTCAGCAGGGGGGCTCGAAACCTTTTGAGGCACACAGTGCAGGCTTCCCCGGCCTCGCCTTCGCCAGGCCAGGTATCATGTTGGTGCCTCCCACTCCTGAAATATTGGCAGTGGTCTCGCAGGCACGCGTGATTTGGGTGGTAGTAATATCACTACAGGGCTACGGTGTGTAGGAACCCATGGGGTCCTCACGCCTTGCATGTCCGGCTGCAGAACAACTCCTCAGCATGTTCAGGTGGGGGTCTGGTTTTCCTCCATAGACCTGTAGGATGCGTATGCGCATCTCCGATCTTCCATCCTAGGGCTTACCTACGCTTCCTTTGCAGGGTTAGCGTATGAGTACCAGAGGCTGCCGTTCGGTTTTTCTCTGGCTCCCCGCATCTTCACCAAGTGCGTGGAGGCCGCACTGGGGCCTCTGCGTCGTCGGGGGTTACGGAGTGTATTCTGCCCTGACGACATTCTGGTCCTTCGCGGTCAAGGTGGATCGTCAGGTCTCGTACCAGGCAGGTCCCTACCAGCCTGGGGTTTGCTGTAGACTTGAAGTAGAGTACTCCTCTTCCCAGTCAACGGTTGGAGGGCTATGGGCATCCCTCTCAGAGCGTGTTGTCAACATGCTCGGGAGGTTCCGTCCTAGGACGGTTACGGCGCTGTCTCACGTCACGTTTTTCACCGACGCCTCCCTCACTGGTGACGCGTCGGGCCAACGCAGTAGGGGGCAGGTGGCAAACCATGCTGCCCGGTCTGCACTACGTTCAATGTGTTGGTATTGAAAGCGGTCCTTCTGGTCCTCAAACGGTGTTGATCAGCACGGACGATACGACGTCAGTGTCGTATATCGACAGACAGGGAGGAGTACGCTCCCCCTGTCTGCACCAGGCTATGGGCGGCTGGCTATGGGCGTCCTCCATCTGCGCGGCCTGAGGGCTCCCCACATCCCCGGCAGGGTGACTGTGGGTACAGGTGTACTGTCGCAGGGCGGTCCTCATCCTGACGGATGGGGATTACGTCCGGACATAGCCAGGCAGGTCTGGGACCGATGCCGTGCCGCCTGGGATTCTTCCCCATACATCTGTTAGGTCAGTTGTTGGGACGGGTACGTTGAGGGGCTCAGGTTCTTGATCCTGATGGTGATACCATCCGGAATGCGCATGCTCCCTCCACTGTCGCGCTTACGCGGGCAGATGACGTATGTTCCAAGTGTGGTGTAAGGTGGGGGGCCGGGACCCAGTCTCCTGCCCCCTGGATGCTGTCCTTAGTTACCTCCAGTCTCTCCTTGATAGACTGTCGGCTTCGACGGTGAGGGTATATGCAGCAGCTATATCCTCCTATCATGCGGGATTCGAGGGGGATGTCTTGTTCAGCCACCCTCTTGTGAAGCGTTTCCTGCTTGGCGCTCGACGCGTTAAGCCGGTGCAACGCTCTTGGCTCCGAGTTGGGATCTTCAATTGGTCCTCGGTCGGTCGTCCTTGGCCCCGTTTGAGCCTCTTGAGCAAGCGCCGTTCGAACAGCTGTCGTTCAAGACTGCGTTCTTGCTGGCCGTCACCTCCGCTGAACGCGTGGGTGTGCTTTGTGCTCTCTCGGTACGACCAGAGTACCTGTCTTTCGTTCCGATTGAGGTGCCACTCTGCGGCCTAATCCTGCCTTCGTGCCTGTAAATATCCGGAGTGCTTCCTCTCCAGGGATATTGTGGTTCAGGCGTTTCATCCGCCTCCTCACGCTAGTGAGTTAAGATGCGGGCCTTCACCTGTCATGTCCGGTCCGTGCTTTGGGAATTACCTCAGCCGTACTCAGGACCTCAGGGTCACCGATCAGCTTTTTGTCTGTCACGGTGGTTCTCAGGCCGGTAAGGCACTATCGAACAACGCCTGTCCCATTGGTTGTGCGAGGGCATTGCCCTCTGCTACACGTTGGCCAGGCTGGATCCCCCTGGGGGCGTCAGGGCGCACTCCACTCGTGGGGTGGCTGCCTCTGCCGCTCTGCTGGGTGGGGCCTCGGTGGAGGACATCTGTGCTGCAGCTTCATGATCCTCCCCGGGCCGCTTTGTAAGGTTTTACCTCATGGACATGACCGGGGGTTCTGTCTCCCAGGCGGTTCTGGGGTCTGTGGCCTTTCCGTTGGTAGGGTAGCAGGAGTGTGTGGGTATGGGCCACAGTGTGTTAGGTCACACGTGGTTCCGCCTGTGCTGTGTGTTCAAGGGGTTCTAGTTCCTCCTTGCTCGCACTCCGGTGGAGTTGACTGCGCCCCCCCTTCATTAGGAAGGATGGGGTGACGGGGACTCCCCAAACCCCTTGATGTGGGCTTACGGGTCCTCAGGGGGTCTCGCGTCCGCTCTAAACCCATATCTCGATAGGCTTAAAGAGCGGGACGCGATAAGCCAAGTACGAAATATAACAATAGGTTATGTATATAACCTAGTTATATGAGTACTGGCTGAGCGTCCCGCTCTTAAGCGGCCCTGAGTTCCCTTTTGAGGGATCTTTTACTGGGAACGGGATTTTTTGGCGAGGAAGAGTGTTTGGTGACCAGGCCCGCTGTCTTGTAGGCTGCGCCTCCATAGGGGCGGGACCCGGCAGATGTGGGTGTACTTGTTTTTTATTCGTTGATGGAGGTACAATAGGTACATGAGAGAGGTATATCTCGATAGGCTTAAAGAGCGGGACGCTCAGCCAGTACTCATATAACTAGGTTATATACATAACCTATCGTTAATGATGAAGACACTTGTTAATGATGAATAGGCTTCACTTTAGATTGGCCCCCATGATAGCATCTGCAAATGATTTATAGATGTTTTATGAATGTCTTAACAAATCATTTGTTGAACATGAAAAATAAATGGAGTAGGGTATAGTCGTTTTTTCATATCCATTTTTCAAAGCATCTACAAATGTTCAGTTCAGTTCAGTTCAGAGTTTTTATTTGCCACATGGAATAATACAATCATAGTTTCTTCATTAAAAAATCATAAATAGCCATTCCATGGACAAAAGGAGCAGGAAGAAGAATAAATCTTATAATTACCTGCCCCTTATTCCTAAACTAACATGTATTTTCTTAATGGTCGGCATATAACCTTATTTACACAAATAATCATTTATACCATTATAAAAGAAACACAATCCACAGTTAAACAAGAACAATTTAAATAATAATAATAATGATAAAGAATAAAAAAAGAAAAGAAAGAGAAGAGAAAAAAAAAGATCTCACTATTCAGATCACATTTTGATTTTCATACTGACTAAATATTTTTTTTTTATAAATTTTTTTGAATTGATAAACACTGTTACATCCCTTAAGCTCGCTATGGAGAGAATTCCATAACTTTACACCAATAACTGAAGGACACATCTGTTTAAGTGTGGTACGTGCAAACTGATGTTTAAAATTGTATTTTCTCCTACTAAACTCACTTTCTAAATGAAAAAGATTGTGTAGTTTTTCTGGCAGTGTATTATTTCTTGCCCTAAACATAATTAACATTGTTTGCAACTACACATTAAACAACATTATTTAATGATGAACAAATCAAGTACAAACAATGTTGATAATGAGTTATAGATAATGTAGAACTAATTTGTAAATGTTATACAAATAGTTATAAATGATTTAATAATCATTTATGAATGTATATAAATGGTTTGTTCATGATTAGTTCATTATCCACTAATGCGTTATAAATACTTTGTAAATGGTATACAAATATAGTTATAAATGATTTAATAATAATTTATGAATGTATATAAATGGTTTGTTCATGATTAGTTCATTATCTACAAATACCTTATACATGTATTATAACAGGGTGTTATTATAATGTGCTACCAAAATATGTTTGCACCAGATTTAGCAGAAGCTAATTTCCATCTGTAGTCTATCCAAAACACATGAAATACAAACAGTGCAAGAGTTCAAAATATATATACACGTAACTAAAATGGCACGCAACATGCACAGGACACACAGCATAAAGAGTGCAAAATACATACACATAGAAATGTGTATAACATGCACATACACACAGCACAGTGCCAAACATAATCATCTATTCTTGATGCTTAAAATACAAGACAGAATTCAAAAGTAACAGAGTCCCTTGTGTAATCATCTATATATACAAGGAGGTCAGACCTAGTGTTGGCAACATTGGTGACTCAGGAGCAATTTTTTCGTGACAGAGCAAATGTTATAGTGGGTGCCGGGTAGTGCAGCGGACTAGGCGCCTGTCTACCACCACAGAGACAGTGGGATCGAATCCGGCTGTGGTGCTTCCGGCTTGGCCGACCGTCCATACTAACACAATTGGCAGTGTTAGCGGGTGGGAAGCCGGCGAGGGTGGGTCCTGGTCGTTGTAAAACAGCGACTCCTACAGATCGGTCGGGGCGCCTGCACAGCAAGGTCAGGTCCTGGGAGAGGTAGTGTGACCTTCTACACGTTACACTCTCCCAGTGAGAGTCTGCGCTGCCAGGTGAAAAGAAGCGGTGGGCTGGGTACACGTGTCGGAGGAAGCATGTGATAGTCTCCGCCCTCCCAGACCAACGGTAGGGGGCAGAGCACGCAACGACCAGGTAGGGGATTGGGTATTGGCATAACGACTATCATTGGGATGGGAGAAAGATGGAAAAAGAAAGGGGGAAAAAGAGAAAGTAAAAAAAATATGTATGTCACTATGAAGCCTGTTCCCCTCTTTGATGGCCTTGAAAGAGAAGGCAGATTTGGCAGAAGCAGAGTTTCTTAGAGGGACCTTGCAGTCACCTCTCGATGCATAACTTGAAGCCCTTGTTCTCAGCTCACAACAGGGTAGGACAAAATGTTTCAATGGAGAAGGGGCAGTATTATTAATTATTTTATAAACTAATCGAATGTGTGAGAAGATAATTAAATTATCAAAGCTTGGTAGTTTGTATTTGGGGAGAATATTACAGTGGTGATGCTGTCTATAGGTTTTCTGTCCAATATCTTCAGGGCTTGTCCATACTGAGAACAATACTAATTACTAACTATAAATGAGAATGGTCTCCCATTCATTCTCTCCCAGTTCCCCATTCATTGTCAACGGAGCAGCTCCAGAATATGGAATATGGTACTGATAATGGTCCAAAATGATGGATAGATTTTTGTTAAATAATATAAAATTGAAGAACCCCCCCCATGTTCACCATTCAGTGATACAGCACCAGTGATACAGCACCGAAGCCCTCCAAAATGCCAGGGAAACCCTGTATACAATAATCAACCCTTATATTATTTTGCATTATTATAATGGAAGAACTATAAGCCTTTTACCTGATGCTTGTATTGTAACGGCAGCAGAACTCGAGAACTACTAGGAATGTCTGATCACTAGGTGTGTCTGACTCGTACCACCTAAACCGCACGGACTACAATGTATAACGTATGACGTGTATCGTGCCAGTTAGGGTACCTTATGTATACTGCACCTGTGTATACTGTATACTTTACTACTCATAGTATATATTCACATTTGTTTATTGCCAATATTTATTGTAACGTATATAAATTACTTGCTCATATTCTTATATTCACAGTTGATTATATCGTTTACACTGTTTATTTTTATCTTTACTATAGTTTTATTGCCTATATTTATGTGTTATACTATTACCCTTTTCTCTACCCCCCCTCCTCCCCCATGGGCGACAGTGGCTCGGGAGGTAGAGCAGTCGTCTGGCAATCCGGAGGTTCCCGGTTCGATTCCCGCTCCTCCCGGCCAGCGTGTCGATGTGTCCTTGAGCAAGACACTTAACCCCTAATTGCTCCCGATGAGCAGGTTGGCACCTTGCATGGTTGCCTCCGCCGTCTGTGTTTGAATGTGTGAGTGAATGGATAAAATGTTAGTATAACAAACTGTAAAGCGCTATATAAAAAAGCAGCCATTTACCATTCTGCTATGATGCCCAAATGTCCCCACGGGGATCAATAAAGGAATATCTTATCTTATCTTGAGTGGAAAAGATGGAATCTGATCCAAAGGTTCTGGACCTGACCAAAGGCCATTCTGACATCTGTTGAACTTGAACCTGCTCTGATATGACTCGTGACCTGGTTGGGGGCGGGAGAGAACATTCTTAGCTAGTTGAACAACATGAATTTAGAAATGTGTCGACAAATAGTTAATTGTTATTAAAGCGTTAAATGCTAATAGTTTAAATAGCTACTTCAACTCTTCACATAATGCTGTGGGTTGACAACTTTTAATCTTCAGACCTCCGTACCAATTATGCTTTTTATAAGTTCAAGTTCAAGTTTGTTTATTAATTGTCATAGTAAAATACAGAATACTTTATCATGAAATGCTTTGTTCCCTATATGAGCCCCTGGGAGTGTGCTAGATAAAAATAGATAAAAAGTATAAAATAGAAAAAGTCAAAAGTACGTGAAATTATGTGTTCAGTCAATATACATATATATACAATATACAATACAGAGTAAAAAGAGTAACAGTGAGGTACAATGCAGAAATGGGATGAGGTACAAACTTAGGGTAAGGTGCAATGAGGCATATCTATTTTTCAAAGCATCTACAAATGTGTTACTACACATTAAACAACATTATTTAATGATGAACAAATCAAGTACAAACAATGTTGATAATGAGTTATAAATAATGTAGAACTAATCTGTAAATGTTATACAAATATAGTTATAAATGATTTAATAATCATTTATGAATGTATATAAATGGTTTGTTCATGATTAGTTCATTATCTACAAATACCTTATAAATGTATTATAACAGTGTGTTATTATAAAATGCTACCAGTCAAGGTAAGGATGTAAATCTGATGGAATTCACTTTGTGGTCCCGAGAGGCAAGGACTATTAATTATTGAGAAATATAAAGGAGACAATTCTATAAGTTCAGTATGTTTATTACAGCATGGATTGATCCAGTTAGTAGCATACAGTGTGTAATAATTGGTTAGACTAGAAGTCTTTATTTGTCATGCAGTTTAACAAGGTCCTAAAGGCAGAGTTGCAATGAATGAATGAATGAATGAATGAAAACTTTATTTAACAGAATGGGTACAATACAGTACGGCTCAATACATACAATTGTTAAGGGGATGCAGACCTGAGAAAGACGTTTGTCTTGTTTCCATCAGGGTCCCCCAATCAGTGATGGAATGGATAAAGAATAACAAACTAGTTCTAAACATATCAAAGACAAGTAGCATCATTTTCGGTTCAAACCATACTCTAAGAACGAACCCAGTCTTGAAACTTTTGATAAGTGATGTGGTAATTAATCAAGTCCAGGAGACTAAACTCCTAGGGGTAACATTAGACAGTAAATTGTCATGGTCACACCATATAAACAATATAGTAGTGAAAATGGGAAGAGGGATTTCTGTTGTTAAAAGATGTGCTCATTTGTTACCACTAAATTCTATCAAACAGGTAATTCAAGCTCTGGTTTTGTCAAATCTTGACTATTGTCCTGCAGTATGGTCGAATGTAACGACGAATAAACTGAAAAAATTACAAATGGTACAAAACAAAGCAGCACGTATAGCGCTTCGCTGTGAGTACAGAACTAATGTTGCAGCGATGCACAGTTGTTTAACTTGGTTACTTGTCAAACATAAATTACTCTGCTCACTCCTTGTATTCACTAGGAATATTCTTGTTACAAAGATCCCCTCAATTTTATATAACAATTTATCTATAAGTCTTGACAGACACAACCATTCCACCAGACATGCTTCTACACGAGGTTTTACACTTCCAAAAGTGAGGTCGAATGCAATGAAGCGAACTGTCATGTTCCGTGGTATGCAGGAATGGAACTCTCTTCCCAGACATGTTAAGCAGGAGAATAGTAAATGTTGTTTCAAAATCGTGGTAAAACAACATTTTCAACCAAAGAAATTGACATTCCCTAATAGATAGTGTGTACGTAAATGAAAATGTATGTGTCTGATAAAGAGCTAGGTATATATGGATGAAAAGGCATGTGTCTGATAGGGATATATTATTAAAATATTGTATAATTGGCTGATATGAACATAGATAATGTATGTAAAAGCTAAATAGTATATTATGCTGTATTGTATTATGAATTAATTATGAGTAGGTATTATTGTATTGTATTATGAATTCATAAGGCGTATATATTGTTGTATTGTATTATGAATTTGATTAGGGTTTTTATTGTTGTTTTAATTGTCTGTATGACATGTAAATGTTGTGAGTGTATAAGTCTGTAACTGTATTTTATGTGTTATGGACCCCAGGAAGAATAGCCCCAGCACTGCTGTGGCTAATGGGGATCCAAATAAACTTAAACACACACACACGTGAGGGGCGACCCACAGGAACACACACACAACACACTTGATGAGTCGCCGATTAATTATTATGCCTCAACTTCACTGTTACACTTCTGAAGCTCGACGACACTGGATCACATGCTGAAGAGCAGGAAACCAGCGAAGGTGTTGTAGTTCGCGTAGTCGTCATAGACACAGCCGTTTGCTCTGAGCTGGACGTAAACTTGGTCTCCCACCGCCAGTGTGATCACCACGCCGTTGCTGCCCAGGGAGGTGAGAGTCGACGCGATGTATTCCTCGTTCTTCTTGAGACTCACCAAGGCACTACGGGTGCTGAACATTGAGAAACGGAAGAAGTAGGTGCCTTCGACGGTGGTGGTGAAGATTCCTGCATGACACAAAAGACACAGGTTTAAAGCCCCGAACCTAGAACGTTGTTTGACCATATAATACAGACTCTAGATCTGTTTTACTGCATTGTTTAGTCAAGTAAAGTTAAGAGTTTTATTTGTCACGGCATACAAGTATACAGTGAAATGCGGGGGGTCATGCCCGCAGCGATTGTGCAATAATACAGTAATAAGAATAGGATGAGAATAAGACATTTGTGCAATAATACAAGTAATAAGAAAAGACATAACAGGTATATGTACATAACGCTTACAAAAAGTATGGTAAGACATGCTAAGGTCCTGCGATAGTGCAATACACTGTTATATACGGATGAGGCACTGGGTCTTACACTATACAACGCTATACTATACAATCTACAGTTATACTATGTGTCCTTATGCTAGCTTGCTATATCCATCTGTTTACTATACAAGAACGACTCCCGTTCTTGTTTTTAAAGTGACCTTTCATTGTGTAAAGTGACCTTTGAGTGTGAGCATGTGTGTGTGTGTGTGTGTGTGTTCATGCTAAAGTGACTGCTAGTGTGTGAGCGTATACAGTGTGTGTGTTGTATGTGTGCTCATGTGTGCTTGTGTGTGGAGAGTTCAGTGTTCAAGACTCTGATGGCCTGGGGGAAGAAGCTGGCTTTTGCCTGACCGCAGCAGCTTGAACAGGCTGTTGTTGGGGTGGTGAGGGTCTTTCATTATCCTGCAGGCTCTGGATTTGCACCTCTTGTTATATAAGACCTGCAGGGGTGGTAGTGCAATACCCGTAGTACACTCAGCTGAGCGCACCACTCTCTGTAGGGCCTTAAAATGGGAAGATCTTGTCGATCTTAGCACTGCAATAATAATGTACAAAGCACATAAGCACTCACTTCCATGTATGTGTGGATCACTGATTGGGGCTTTCAGGTTCTCACCTGTTGCAGGATCGTAACAATTGCCAATGTTGGAGGAGACCCCCTGGTACAGCAGCGTCGTAGAGATGTCGAATGGCCCGATGTCCCTGATGAATTGAAAATGGGGGACCCTGATGTAAACAAGACGAAAGTCTTTCTCTGGTCTGCATCCCCTTAACAATTGTGTGTATTGAGCTGTACTGTATTGTACCCATTCTGCAATCTGTTAATAAAGTTTTCAATCAATCAATCAATCCCCTTTCTCCTGTATCTGAGGGTAGCGAAGAACGCCACCTGCGGCTGACCTGAGAACATCAGATTATAACAAAACACAGGCTTTAAAAGACAACACTCACCGCGTATATTGATGCCATCATTGATAATGAGTGTCTCAGGTAGTTAAGAATGGGTTCAAAGTATTCCGGACTCCGGTCAATCAGGTACGCCCCGCTCCTGTCCTGCTTGTTGCCCCACATGTCTAATAATAATAATAATAATAATAATAACTTTATTTATATAGCACCATTCGTACAGATTGGTCTCCTCGGTCCACATGATGCATGCACATGTATGTCATGTATGTCATATATGTCCTGATGAATTGAAAATGGGGGACCCTGGTGTAAACAAGACGAAAGTCTTTCTCTGGTCTGCATCCCCTTAACAATTGTGTGTATTGAGCTGTACTGTATTGTACCCATTCTGCAATCTGTTAATAAAGTTTTCAATCAATCAATCAATGCATGTAGTTACTGTGTGTTGTTGTAGCCACCGGTTAATTCGCGATTTTTTATTGGTTTGTCAAATATTATTTGGCTCACCCAAAGACCATGCTATGGTTCGCACTGATTACAGTAACACTGTAAACACTGTTTACTTGTGTAAGGACATGGTTCCTTTTCAAACTGTCGATCGAAAGGGCTTTAAAGGGAAGATGAAGCAGTGCGATAAATACATATTCATAGCATCACATTAGTATTTAGATAAGCCACAGAAGAAGTCACGTTATAAAAATAAGCAGTTTCTAAGAAAAAACGATTTGTTGTGTACATTTCTGAAGCATTTAGCATTATGGGCGCGGCCATTTTGTTGCTGACGTCATACCGTGGCTTGGGTGTATACACTCTGGTTAGCTGCCTATATTGAATGGGTCGGTCAGCAAATAAAATGTTGCCTACAAAACAACGGGACCGCGGTGGTTCTGTTTGTATTGCTCCTGGCTGTTCAAACTAATTTTACCATGTGAGAGAGAGGAAAGTTGGTTAATTTCCACAAACTACCAGTGAAAAAAACAGTGTTGTTGACATGTTGGCTCGGGCTGCCTGCACCCAGACGGCGCGACCAGCCTGTTGGACAGGGAAGGAGGATCTGCAGCGAACACTTCATTGCCTCGGATTATGTTGTTGGGGTGGGATGTTTGTCCAGAAGACCACTAATCAGCTGAAGCCGGACGCGGTTCCCTCGGTCTTCGACAGACAGACCGGCGTTAGCTCTCGGGGCCCGGCGTTAGCTCTCGCTAGCTAGCGTTAGCAACCGGAGCGTCGCGGAGCATTCAGCCTGCTGGCTACACAAGCTCCGCTGGTTGAAGTGGGTCTAGGTAGCCAGCAGGCTGAATGCTCCGCGACGCTGGTTGAAGTGGGTCTAGGTAGCCAGCAGGCTGAATGCTCCGGTACTTGAACGACCACATCAAACAAGAGGTGGACGCGGGCAAATACTGCGGCATGGTCATGCTGGACCTACAAAAGGCCTTCGACACTGTCAATCACACCATTCTGATTGACAAGCTAAAAGCAATTGGTTTTGATAGTTTATCAGTGAGCTGGATACAATCCTACCTGGAGGGGAGGGAACAGATGGTGGAAGTAAACGGTACCCTATCCCCCCCCTCACAGTGAGCTGTGGTGTTCCACAAGGAAGCATACTAGGACCGCTACTATTCCTAATTTATGCAAATGACATGTCGTCAGCTTGTGACTGCAACTTGTTCCTGTTTGCGGACGACTCAGCCCTGCTGGTCTCTGACAAGAACAAGTTACAGGTTGAAAAAGCCCTCAGCTCGGAACTAGGCAAAATCTGCATATGGCTCGCCGACAACAAACTATCATTACACATGGGCAAAACAGAGTCCATTCTCTTCGGTTCAAATAACAAACTCAGCAAGACCGACGGCTTCTCGGTTACAGTGGGTGACAATATTATCACAAGGAAAGATGAAATTACCTACCTGGGTTCCATCCTAGAGGCTAATCTTTCCTGTGACAAAATGGCATCCAATGTAATAAAAAAAGTCAACCAACGAACGCGATTCTTGTACCGGATCTCCTCTCTGGTAAACAAGAATACCCTGAAGACTCTAGCAGGAGCACTCATTCAAGGGTACTACGACTATGCTTGCACCTCATGGTACCAAAGCACCTCAAAGGCACTAAAAAACAAATTACAAACATCTCAAAACAAGCTAGTCAGACTACTACTTGACCTGACTCCTAGAACCCACCTCACCCCTGCCCACTTTGACAACCTAGGATGGCTTAGAGTAGACGACAGAGTACAGCAACTTGCAATGGGCCTGGTCTACAAGATACACTACGCGACCAAGGTACCCATGTACATGTCAAAATACTTCCCAAAGGTCAGTGAATACCACGATCACAACACCAGAGGGAGCTCCACAAATCATGTAAAACCCAGATTCGGCTCAAACAAGGGACTAAACACGTTTCGCAATTATGCCACATCAATGTGGAACGCCCTGCCTAAAGCTGTAAAGGAATGTGAATCACTACCCACCTTCAAAAACACTCTAAAAAAACACCTACGTGAGACTGCAATTCGAAACTGGCCCCTACAAATGTCCTAACCTAGTTGTACAGTAAATGACCAAGTAAGGCTTTGTCAACATTCCAATGTACAGTGTAAAATGTGTGTATGTCCCCTACCCAACCCCCCCCCCCCCCCCCCCCACCTCCAATGTACAGCCCTCACCCAACCCACCCAACCCCACCCCACCAACCTCCTCCAATGTACAGTTTCTAAGCCAAATGTATATACACTCCTTTTCTGGACACTTTTGTATCACAAACAGTACTGTATTTGCAAATCTGATATGTCATAAATGTATAGATGTAGCAGTACTGTCTATCTGTATGTCATGTATGTCATATATGTTATGATGAATTGAAAATGGGGGACCCTGGTGGAAACAAGACGAAAGTCTTTCTCTGGTCTGCATCCCCTTAACAATTGTATGTATTGAGATGTACTGTACTGTACCCATTCTGCAATCTGTTAATAAACTTTTCAATCAATCAATCAATCCGCGACGCTCCGGTTGCTAACGCTAGCTAGCGAGAGCTAACGCCTGGCCCCGGCTGGTGCCAACTAGCTAGCGATCGCTCCCGAGAGCTAACGCCGGTCTGTCTGTCGAAGACCGAGGGAACCGCGTCCGGCTTCAGCTGATTAGTGGTCTTCTGGACAAACATCCCACCCCAACAACATAATCCGAGGCAATGAAGTGTTCGCTGCAGATCCTCCTTCCCTGTCCAACAGGCTGGTCGCGCCGTCTGGGTGCAGGCAGCCCGAGCCAACATGTCAACAACACTGTTTTTTTCACTGGTAGTTTGTGGAAATTAACCAACTTTCCTCTCTCTCACATGGTAAAATTAGTTTGAACAGCCAGGAGCAATACAAACAGAACCACCGCGGTCCCGTTGTTTTGTAGGCAACATTTTATTTGCTGACCGACCCATTCAATATAGGCAGCTAACCAGAGTGTATACACCCAAGCCACGGTATGACGTCAGCCATGACGTCAGCAACAAAATGGCGGCGCCCATGTTGAAAACAGGGATATTATATTATATTTTTCAGACAAATAAGATAGATTTCACATTTGATTATAGAACCCTGTCTTACACAAGGTACACAACAAACAAACTAGGATCACATTGCTCACTGCTTCATCTCCACTTTAAAGATAAAAAATAATCACCTCCAGCCAAGAATCTAGCAACTTTATTCTCAATCTCTGTCTGTCTGTCGGCCAGGGTCTGTTCAGCGATCTGACCTGAGAACATCAGATTATAACAAAACACAGGCTTTAAAACTTTTATTACCTTTTATCAAAATAACCATTAAATAAAGGTTGTAATCTGTAAATGCATTTGATTTTACTGTAATTTGACAGTATTTGGAAACCATAGATGCCAGACATTTAGTTTTCTTGCAGCTTTTTTTCTTACAGTCTACAGTCAGTGAATCCTAAATCTCCACTAGGCAACCACTTAGAACATGAAGAACATATTTAGTATAACAGCGAACAGATATAATAACTAATTGTAAGAATTCTGTGTTTAAAACTGTTTTGAAACAGTTTGTACTCTCCACAGAGGAGAGGTGGGGGGGGGGGGTATTTTTGCATCTGAATAGAGCTGCGCCTTAGTTAGCAATCAATCAATGTATTACCAGTGTCTTTATACCTTCATCACTTGTTGGGCCTTACAAATACATTTTTATTTGATTTGCTTGTAGCAGTGACCTGGGGTGGACTTCAGCAGTAGGACAGTAGAGGGCGCTAGAGTGGTGTAGTAGGATAAGGCAGCAGTGGCCTGAGGTGGACTTCAGCAGTAGCTGAAAAAGCTATAAAAAATACCTATGGTCATTAATTTAGCAGTGGGAAATGGGAATATCATTTTTGGAACAGTGTGTGTGTGTCTATTAAGTCTGTGTAGTATGTCTGTATTGAGCCGTACTGTATTGTACCCATTCTGCAATCTGTTAAATAAAGTTTTCATTCAATTCTACAGAGGAAAAATGAGATAGAAAAAAAGCCAATGCGATTTTGTGTTTTTCCTCAATATCTCTGCAATGCCTGCGAGTTACCAGTAACTGTATTTGTCATACCATCCATTCAGGAAATTGGGCGTCAGTGAAAGCATGCTATCGATGGTTTCGATGGTCACCAGGAGGCTTCAAATACTTGGGAGTACACTTTACACCGCAATTAAATGATTTATTTGAAAAAAATTACACTCCTCTTACAATTGAAATTAACACAGATCTAGGTAGATGGGACAAACTACCCCTATCCCTTCTACATTTACATTTACATTTAGTCATTTAGCTGACGCTTTTATCCAAAGCGACTTACAAGTTCTGTGCGACAAGACAGCAAGAAGGGTATAACTCTATCAGCTGAGTAACAATGTTCATCAAAGTGTTGCGTGTTACAGTGTAGGTTAGTTTATTAGGACAAGTGCATGACATTAAGGTTAGTCGGGGTTAGTTTTTTTTTTTTTTTTTTTTTTAATCATTTCAGATAATGGTTGAAGAAGTGAGTCTTTAGTCAACGGCGAAAGATTGGACGGGATTCGGCTGTCCTAACTGGGATGGGTAGTTCATTCCACCATTGTGGGGCAAGGACTGAGAATAGGCGGCTTCTCTTTGATGACCCTCCGGGAGCTTGGATAGGAGTAGATCTGAGGCGGCCAGAAGATGCAGAGCGTAGGGGTCTTGAGGGTGTGTAGTTAGAGACCATTGACCGGAGGTAGGCGGGAGCGGTTCCCTTTGCCGCACGGTATGCTAGGTCGAGGGCCTTGAAGCGGATACGTGCAGCAATGGGGAGCCAGTGCAGGTCCCTAAGAAGTGGGGTGACATGGGCCGACTTCGGTAGGTTTGAGATCAGGCGGGCCGCTGCGTTTTGAATGAGTTGAAGAGGCTTGGTGGCAGTGGCCGGGAGGCCAGCTAGCAGTGCGTTGCAGTAGTCGAGGCGGGAGATGACTGTTGATTGGACGAGGAGTTGGGTGGCTTCTTTTGTCAGGAAGGGGCGTATCCTTCTGACGTTGCTCAGGAGGAATCTGCAGGTTCTGGTTGTCGCTGCGATGTGAGCAGAGAAGTTCAGCTGGTCGTCGAGGACAACACCAAGGTTCTTGGCGGTCGGCGACGCGGTCACAGCTGCATTCTCGACTGTGATGGAGAGGTCGGTCAGGGGGGAGGATTTGGCCGGCAGGTGGAGCAATTCTGTTTTGCTTAGGTTCAGTTTGAGGTGGTTGGTCGTCATCCAGGCGGAGATGTCGGACAGACAGGCCGAGATCCGCTCAGAGACGTGGATATCTGAGGGAGGGAAGGAGAGGAAGAGTTGAGTATCATCGGCATAACAATGATATGAGAAGCTATGAGACGTGATAATGTTACCCAGTGATTTAGTGTAGAGGGAGAAGAGAAGGGGTCCTAGGACCGAGCCCTGGGGGACACCCGTCCGGAGGGGGCGGGTGGCCGACAGAGTCCCTCTCCATGACACTTGGTAGGAGCGGTCATTGAGGTATGATGTCAGCCATGTCAGCGCAGATCCAGCCACTCCCATTCCTGCAAGGGCCGCGAGGAGGATCTGATGGTTGACTGTGTCGAAGGCTGCAGATAGATCTAGGAGAATCAGGACAGAGGAGAGGCCTTTCGCTTTTGCTAAGTGAAGTGCCTCTGTGACCGCAATGAGGGCCGTTTCTGTGGAGTGGCCAGTCCGGAAGCCAGACTGATTGGGGTCTAGGAGGTCATTCTGTAAGAGATAAGCAGTAAGTTGGTTGGATACAGCACGTTCAAGTGTTTTAGAAAGGAAGGAGAGAAGAGAGACAGGACGATAGTTGGCTATGACGGTGGGGTTCAGGGTTGGTTTTTTTATGAGGGGCGTGACTCTGGCTTGTTTTAGGGAGGTGGGGACCACCCCCGAGTTGAGTGAGGAGTTGATGGTTGCAGTTAGGAATGGGAGGATGTCCGGTGCTATGGTCTGGAGGAGTGGGGAGGGTAGCTGGTCCAGCTGGCATGTAGTCGGACGGTTCGACGTTACCAGTGTCAGGGTCTCGGCTTCTGTAATGGGAGAGAAAGATGACAGAGTGAAGGATGAGGTTCTCGATTCAGCGTTTGGAATGGGTGGGGGTTGGGAGAAGGAGCTGCGGATGTTCTCCACTTTTTCCTCAAAGAAGATCGCAAAGTCTTCGGCAGAAAAAGATGAGGGAGGAGGAGGTGGGGGGGGAGTGAGGAGGGAGGACATGGTAGCATGCAGTTTGCGAAGATTCTTGGCAGAGGCCTCGATCCTATGGTGAAAGAAAGAAGCTTTGGCATTAGTAATGGAAGGAAATGGAAGTAATAGGAAGGATAAACGTCATCAGGATGAATATCCTTCCGAGATTGAACTTTCTCTTTCAAAATGTACCCTGCTACCTATCTATAACATATTTTAACATATTGAATAAACGTATCTCAAAATTTATTTGGTCCAATAAAAAACCAAGGATTAAATTACTGACTCTTATGAAACCTGAGTCCATGGGTGGTCTAGGTCTTCCCAATCTCCAACACTACTACTGGTCAGCCCAACTTCAAACTATAGTATCATGGTCATTGGGAGGACCAGACTCACACTGGATACAGATAGAAGCGGGACAGGTTGATCCTTTACCTCTAAACTCTCTTTTTTTTTATAAAGAATTTTGACAAAATAGAAAATATAAAGCAATATTTCACGGTTGTGAATACCCTATCTGCATGGAAAGATTGCTCGAAAAAGTTTGGCATAACTAAATGCATCTCTGTTTATTCACCTATTCATCAAAACCCTGACCTAAAAAAATATTTTCATTCAACTGATATAAACAAGTGGAGACACTTGGGGGTAACTCAACTTAAAGACCTTTTTCATAAAAACTGGAAATTAAAAGCATTTCAGGAGCTAAGAGAAGAATACAACATTCCTAACTCAGACTTCTTAAAATATATGCAAATTCAAAGCACTTTAAGTTCACTTACTAAAGAAAACAAGTTAAGCTTTGAAATGACAGAATTGGAAGAAAAACGAACTACCTCATCCACAATTAAAGGTAAAATCAGTGAACTATATGAAATTCTAACTAATGAATGCCAAACAGTCTTCCCAGCTCTATTAAGATGCTGGGAGACGGACCTGGCAACGAAATTTGAAGAAAACAATTGGCAAGATATCTGTGATCGAACTTTCTTTCCCTTTACAAGCAATAAGATCAAAGAAAGTAATTTCAAATTTATTCATAAATGCTACCTTACTCCTGTAAAAATGCACAAAATCTCGAAAGAAAACTCACCAAATTGCCCAAGATGTAAAATTAAAGAAGGAACATTTCTGCATATGTTCTGGCAATGTAGCAAATTGAAGCATTTCTGGAACAAGATCCACTTATTTACTAAATCTGTCATGGAGTTGGAATTTGAGTTATCACCATGTGTCTATCTATTAAATAATATAACAAACTGCCACTTAGACCAAAAGAAATGCAGACTGTTGGTATACATAACATATTTTGCAAAGAAATGTATACTTCTTCTATGGAAAAATGAAATCGCACCAACATTCA
>NC_140167.1:164448023-164523952 GCF_963971535.1 Notolepis coatsorum
TGTCTGTCTGTATCATTAGCCCAGCATCAGGTCATGTTGTCCTGCTGAGGAGACTAGGAAAGCAGGCTTCACCTTGATTCCCACAGCAAGGCCTTCACACCGCAGATACACACACACACACACACACACACACACACACACACACACACACACAGCTATATGTACAGTTGGACTGAGGAAACTGTAATGCCATCAAACAACAATCTCTCTGCAAAAAAGCCCCACTTGGTACTGCACTTTGTTTACATGTTTTGATCTCACGTGTGGGTTTTAGTTGAGTGTAGAGATAGAGGAGGGGCTGCTACTGCTGGCCACTCCGCAGGCTCTGTCAAGAGAGGTCTGGAGTTAACCCTTTCACTACCACACTACAGAAGGTCAAGGTTAACCGTCTGTAGTGTGATAGTAAAGGGTTAACCTTCTGTAGTGTGGTAGTGAAAGGGTTAACCCTTTGTTGTGTGGTAGTGAAAGGTTAACCGTCTGTAGTGTGATAGTGAAAGGTTAACCGTCTGTAGTGCGATAGTAAAGGGTTAACCTTCTGTAGTGGAAGGGTTAACCCTTTGATGTGTGGTAGTGAAAGGTTAAGCGTCTGTAGTGTGATAGTAAAGGGTTAACCTTCTGTAGTGTGGTAGTGAAAGGGTTAACCCTTTGTCATGTGGCAGTGAAAGGGTTAACATTCTGTATTGTCGCAGTGAAAGGGTTAACCTCTCTCTCTCCCTCTCTGTTCCTCTCTCTCTCTCTCTCTCTCTCTCTCTCTCTCTCTCTCTCTCTCTCCCCCTCCCTCTCTCTCCCCCACACTCTCTTTCTCTCTCTCTCCCCCTCCCTCTCTCCCCCCCCCCCTCTCTCTCTCTCCCCCACACTCTCTCTCTCCCCCTCCCTCTCTCTCCCCCCCTCTCTCTCTCTCCCCCTCCCTCTCTCTCCCCCACACTCTCTCTCTCTCTCTCCCTCTCCCACTCTCTCTCTCTCTCTCCCACTCTCTCTCTCTCTCTCCCCCTCCCTTTCTCTCCCCCATACTCTTTCTCTCCCCCCTCTCCCCCCCCCCCCCCCCATGCAGCGTGTTGCTGTGCGGCCGGGGGTACGCTCTGCGCGGGCTGCGGCAGGAGGACGGGAGCGTGCGCCTGCGGTCCGGGCCTTGCGGGGCCCCTGTGTGACAGCTGCAGCCGGGGCTCCTCACTGTGGCTCCTCCTTCCCCTCCTGCCAGGCCTGCCCCTCCTGCTTCTTCAGCTTCTTGTGGAACCTCAGCCTGGGCCTGGGGAGGCTCTGCCCCGGCTCCCCACCTCCCCCACCACCACCACCACGGACGACACGGCCCCCGGGCCCCTGGGTCCTCGCGTGCGCACCCTGGAGGCCAAGCTGAACCGCGTCAAGGACTCCATCTCCCTTCCTCCCATTACATCTCCGCCCGGCAGATGGAAGACGCTCTCTCCGGGCTGAGGTGAGAGGGCGTTCAGACATTGTATTATTTTGTTAAAACAAGTGTCAAGTGGTCTACGTGTTAAAATAAGTGGTCTACTTAGCCACCTAGCCTTGTTGTCTAGTAAAAATCTGCGCCCGGAGACCTTACAGTGTAACACAAGGGTCTAGAACAGGGTTTACTGCAGCTCGATACCGCCACCTTGGAGAATCTGGCCGGTACTGCACCCTCAGCATCGCAGTAGGGCTTCTAACGGCAACATACGGGTCCCTGGCATTAAATAGGATATTAAAATCGAAAAAAAAAAAAAATTAACCAAACACATAATATTACGTGGTTGGCTTCCATTGAGTTAAGGTTTAAATCATTATGGTACATAAAGCCCATTGCTTACTCCTTTACTCCCTATTGCAATCCTCCAGGGACCAGATGGCGCAGGTGGACGGTGACCTCTCACCCCTGGATGGAGAGCCCGGTCTGGGCTCGCGGCTGGACGAGCTGCAGGCCCTGCTGGACGGTCTGGCTCTGGTCTACAACGCCAAGAGAGACGCCTTCAACACCTCAGGCCACGATAACAATAAAGGTATGAGACACACACACACACACACACACACACACACACACACACATTTGCACTCTGGTTGGCTGAAAAACTAAACAACAAAGTACAGTACAGTATTTTTTTTATATTTTTGTTGTACTATGTACTACAATACATGGTGACAATACATTTGAATCTAATCTAGTCTAGTCTAATGTAATCTAATATAATATAATCTAGTCTAATCTAATATAGTCTAATCTAGTCTAGTCTAGTAGTCTAATCGAATCTAGTCTAATCTAGTCTAATCTAATCTAGTCTAATCTAATCTAGTCTAATCTAATCTAATATAATCTAGTCTAATCTAATATAATCTAGTCTAATCTAGTCTAGTCTAGTCTAGTAGTCTAATCTAATCTAATCTAGTCTAATCTAATCTAGTCTAATCTAATCTAGTATAATCTAATCTAATATAATCTAGTCTAATCTAGTCTAATCTAATATAATCTAGTCTAATCTAATCTAATATAATCTAGTCTAGTCTAATCTAGTCTAGTCTAATCTAATCTAATCTAATCTATCTGGGTGGTTATTAAAGCCTCTTTTAGTTTTCTTTTAAAACAGGTAGTGAAGGTGAGCTGTTTGGAATCAAAACATGTGATTTAAAGACCTTGTCTCTGTCTTCCAGGATCCTTCTCTGCCATCAAGAACGCCTACCATGAGTCCAGGGACACGACCAAGAGCACGGAGGGCAGCGGTGAGACGGTGGACCGGTCCCAGGCCCTCAGAGAGGAGGCCAGGGACCAGAACCAAGTCCAGGAGGAGAACACCAGGGATCTGGACACCTTCAACCAAGCTCTGGCCTCCAGACCGGACCGCACACCCGCCGCCAAGCAGGTAGCGGACCAGACCGGCGCTGAGATCCATGCTGCTCTACATCAGTGTCCCCCCCACTAGGGGTGAGCCCAAACGTTCAAACGTTCTAACCTTCGTTCGTTAAGTTGGCATTCGAATTCTAAATCAACATTATAATATTTTCTTTTTATAAAAAAAAATTATTTATTTAATTTCTTTTAAAAGAAATTCTATTAATTCTGTTTAAACCAATGGGGTTTTTCTTCACAGTTGCAGATAAATACAAAACAAATTATGAGCTATATTCATTAACAGAAAGTTGATTTAATTGATTTAGTTGGGCTGGGACTTCTCCCTGGGCTGGGTCTGGGGCTGGAAAGTTGATTTAATAAAAAAAAAAATAATAATAATTTAATCAGATTAATCACTTTATTCAAATTGAGGATTTAGTTTGAGGATATTTATTTAAAAAACGTCCGTTCGGGGACAGCCTTACCCCCCTCCCCCTCCATGAATCCCCCCTGGCAGGATGTGTGAGCCCCCACCTTATGTTATGTCACTCAGGCACACAGTAAATTTCGCACAGTAAATGTTACTCAAACTGAGTACATTTTACTCAAACTGAGTAAAAATGTAAAAAAAAATTACTCAGTTTGAGTAAAATGTACTTGAAATTTACTGTGCAGTAAAGTCAGGCATTAAAGCGTTCCGTCTCCAGACGGATTTCCGTCAATTTGATTCGCAGTCTGACGGAATTGGCTACCTGGTATAATATGATTTGTAGATGCATACAGTTTGAAACAAAATTGAGCCAATCAGAGGCGCCAAATATCATGGAAGAGGGCATTTTTTTTCTACCACGCCAAGCAGTCATCACTCAGGAGTCAGGGCTGGTGGCTTGAGCGTCAGAGAGGCTTTGGGAGCGGCGCGCGACGTCACAGTTGTTGTTGTTGCTGCGAAATCAATTGAGATTTGTTTGGAGAGGAAAATTTAGTTTGGTCGTTGATAGAGACTCGTAGCAAGATGCCTAAGAAGAAGAAGAAGTCTTTGGTGGAGACGGAGGCAGAGTCATTTAGAAGATTGATTGATGGCTCGAAGGGGAGTGATCAGTGGTGGGAGGCGCACAGGTCAGTTTTTGAGATGTGTAGTTTTCGTGGTTGGCCCCAGCCCATGGAAGATTATCCGGGGTTTTGGGTGGATGAAGATTTGAACAAGTTCAGTGAGGACTTAATACACAAATGGAGTTGCAAGGAGTGGGAATTGCTCATGGATAGATATCTCGAGGAGGAGGAGAGATGGGGTGAGAATAGCAAGGGTAAGGGGTCGGGTGGTGACGGTATGGAGTGTAGTGGGGAGGAGAGTGGGGGAGAAAAGTGGACAAAGGTGGAGAAGAAGAGTGAGGGGAAGGGGAGTAAGAGGAAGAAAGAGGGGGGAGATAGCTCGAGTGAGTCAGAGGATGAGGGTAGAGGAAAGGGTTTTGTAGGGTTGAATGTAGTGGTGCGATTTGAGGGGGAAAACGGAGTTGGGGATATAGGGCCGAGTCAGCTGTCGAAACTCATTAAAGCGCAGTTAGGAGAGGTAAGGTACGGAAAGGTGTTGGGGGATGGGAACTTGTTTATAGGGTGTGTAAGTGTAGTGCAGGTAGAGAGGGCAAGGGAAATGAAGAGCATTGGCAAAGTGGTTATCTGTAGAGTAGCGATAGTAGGGGAGAAAAGGGATGGTGGTTGCAAGGGGGTGATTAGTGGAATTCCAATTAAGGTTAGTATGGATCAGCTGTTAGGAGATTTGAGGAGTGACGAACGTAATGGGAAAGTTAAGAGTGTAGAAAGGATGAAGAGAGGGGCAGAGAAGGAGGAGACAGGGACGATAGTCATTCAGTTTGAGGGTGAGGTTAGTCCGAAAGTGGTATTTTTAGGGTATTTGGCATATAGGGTTAGGGAGTTTGTGCCGAATCCGTTGAGTTGTTACAGGTGCCAGGAGTTTGGACATATAGCTAAGTTGTGTAGGAAGGGACAGAGATGTGGTAGATGTAGTGGGGAGCATAAGTATGGGGAGTGTGAACAGGGAGTGGAGCCGAAGTGTTGTAGTTGTGGTGGGAAGCATAGTGTAGGGTATTGGGGTTGTGAGGCGGTGAAACGAGAGGTAGTGGTCCAGCAGGTGAGAAGGGAAGGTAGGATTTCTTATGCAGAGGCAGCTAGGAAGGTAGGACAGGGACAGCTAGGCAAGGGTCAGGGGTTTAGAGAAGGGCAGTTGGCAGTGAGGATAGTGCAGGAGGATCAGGGAAAGCAAGATGGGGATCAGGGTTTTAGAAGAGGGCATCTGACAGTAGAGGAAGTTCAGGAGGAGAAAAGGAGGGTGTGGGGGGAGAAGTTGGATTCAGTGGGCTTTGTGGCAGGAGTAGTGAATACAACAGCGATGGTTAGTAGTAGGACAGTTAGGACCCAGTTGATAGTTCAAGCAGCAGTGGGACACTTGGGTATGAAAGGGTTGACAGTGGAGGACGTTATAAGGGAGTTAAATAGGGTGAGGGATCAAGTAGAGTTGGAGAAGGGGGTGGTGAGTGTTCAAGGAGGCCAGAGTCAGCCCACAGGAGGCAAGGAGGGACTCATAGATTAGGTTTGGATAGGGTGGTGAGGTTAGGGATGGGTTTGTTGTTTTGTGTGTTATGGGGTTGAATGGATTGTACAGTAGGTGGCGGTATGCAGCTTTTGTGGTCGCAATCTGCCACTATACCCAGTGAAGAAGAAGGTTATTGTGGAATGGTGTGTGCAGTAGGTGGCGGTGTGCGGCTTTTGTGGTCGCGACCCGCCATAATTTTGTTTCTACAGTGATCTCACTGTCATGTGGAGGGCGGCAATACGCCTAGATGCGTAGTCCGCCGGAAATTTACACGAAGAAGTCATCACTCAGCGACTCGAGCAGGACGCTGCGCGCTCCGGAGGCTCGCTCCGCGGTTGCAGCTGGAGGATATTGGGCGAGTGACATTTGCGAGGTCTGAGAGGTCTGTCCGCCACATGGCAGGGTAACAAAATAGTAGTGTAAAATAATTAAAAACTGTGTGTGTTTTGGTTTCACGACAGTCGTCTTTTTTTGCAGCCTTGCGCGTCACAACTCTGCTTGTTTACAGACGTCACAGCCACCACGCTGCTTGCACTCGCTGCTATACCGATTAGCTAACAATAGCGTCGGTTAAATGGAAGGAGTAAGCCGGCCACTAAAAAGAAAACTCACCGTGGTTTCCTCAGATGAAAAGGATGAGCAGCACCACCCAACAAAAGAACATTTTGAGTGGAAGTTTGAAGATAGCAGTGTTTCAAGAGACTGGCTAGGCTGTAGTGGTGAGTTAACTTGTTCTGTGTTTCTGCAACTATGTCAAAAAGAAAAACAGAAACAACACGTTTGTCATTGTCGTGTTACAATACGTGAGTCCCCTGCTGTGGTTGTGAGTATAAGTTTATTAGCTTAACTCCGTAGCAACATCACACAGGTGTATCTGTAGACCGTCTCCTCCCCACCGTATGTATCTTTTTTTCTACCACCCACCCCCTCCTAATGTACAGTCTCCTCCCCATCATATATAATCTCTGTCAGGATCTATGGGTAACATTACTGTATATTTGCATATCGTATATCAGTGATGCCACAGATTACTTGTAAAAGTAATCCGATTACTGATTACTGATTACTCCTTTAAAAAGTAATCCAAGTTACTTTACTGATTACTTGATTATCAGAGTAACTTAGTTACTTTGAAAGTAACTAGGTTACGAAGTCGTCGTCATTCCCCCAACAGTTTTTTTTAAACGCTTTATTGAAAGTGCATAAATAGTTTTTAACTTGTTTCTCTGCACATAACGTAAATTGTTAAACTAGTGCTTCAGCTTCTGTACCATCAAGTATGGTAAAGCAACAGTCTATGATGCTCACAGCATTAGAGCAGCCAGCCAGTGGTTTTACAAAACCAGTGTATCACATCTAACAAATGCAGGCTGAACTATTCAATTATATCAACTGTAACTATTAAATTGTTTTTATAAATGTCTCTCTATAAACATACAATCAGTCTCTCTTTAACATGTAAATTAACTGTAAATCTGGCAAATAAGAGCTTTTGCTCTGCCACCATCAACCCTCCTGTACCTAGTCGAAGCGTCGGCTAGTGTTGTGATTCCAGATGCTTTCAATGCAATTGGATGTGCTGTTTTTAGCGGTAGACAGTATTTTGTTTCCTATCCCTATTGGGGTGGAATTCTGAACAGAAACTGCAAAAGTCATCTTGCACTTCACTTGTAATTTTGCCAAGCGTTTTGGGGTGGAATTCTCCGACGACGGAGCCCTGCTGTCACACGATTGGCGCATATGTCACATGACGTGCTGTGAAGACCCGCCCTACTCTGCCTCTGATTCGCAGACTGTGGATGGGGAATGTGATTGTACCAAAGCAGAGTCACTCACAGACAGAGTGTCCAGTCACGCCGCGGGACACATTCTTGTGTAACCCTTTCACTGCCACACTACGTCACTCCCAAATAAGAAAAACAGCTCAACATGTATTTTTGACTGTCGAAAATGAAATAAAATACTGCATTCCGCCTGCATTATGAATTTATGATGAGATAGTAACGAAATAGTAACGCACAGCCACTTGGACAAGTAACTGCAATCAGATTACTGGCTTTTAAAGATTAACGCGTTAGATTACTATTTTCGGGGGAAAGTAATCAGATTACAATAACGCGTTACTTAGTAACGCGTTACCGGCATCACTGCGTATATGTCACAAATGTAACATTACTATATTCCTGTATGTCATGTACCGTAATTCCTCTAATAGTGACCCGGGCTTGTATTTGTTTCAACTGTATAGTGCGGTGGCTTAGCAAAAAAATTTGGACGCGCCGGACAAAAGCACCAAATTTTTCCCACGTGTTCCTCATCATCATAGCTTTCATTTTGGGGTAGGGGCCACGTCATCATGATGGATTTTAAGATGGCCACCATGTAAAATCAAGGTTCTGCCCATTAATAAATATCTTGGTCCATAGCGCACTCAATATTTGAGCGAACACAAAGGTATTGGTATCCCTGTAAACTAGAGAAGCTAAGCTTTCCATTGGTATCATTTTCATTAAGCCCAATTGTTGGGAAGGGGGTTTTAATAGGCAATGATTCAAAATTATGTTAAATTTTCGCCTAGAAAAAACTGCCATTCTCATCTTCCAAAAGGTCCCTTGGCCGTTCACATGAATATATCAGAGTGAACATTGGTTTTATAGGTACCCACAAGCCTCTTCTTTCCAGACATACCCACTTTGTCCAACTTGCATGCTATTTGGGGCAATAATCAAGCAGGTTTGTGCATGTGGTACAAATGTGTCGAGCATTGGGTTAGGGTTTGTTGTTAGAATGTTGAACATAGAAGATACATTTTGGTGTCAAACTACACATTTTCTGGGTCAATAAATGTGTTAATGCTATGAAGAATATCCTGGTCGTTTGGTCATTACGGTGTTGATGAGCGGTATAGCCACCGACAGCTGTCATGAGACGTGCACTGAGAGTATGGCCACCGCGGGAATTTTTATGAAACATTCTGATATTTTCGCAGGTCTTGTGCAGTGGTCTCGTGCGTGCCACTGTCAACCAAGCGACCGACAGTGGCACGACTCGAGACGCGCACCGTTTGACAATGATATGCATGCATGCAGCATAATTTGCGAGTGCTCTCGTGAGTCGTGACTGAGGAGGATGGTCCGCAGGCCGCAGGAATTTCTATAAACATTCTGATACTTTGATTAGTTAACTATCTATTTCGTTAGTTTACTATGTATTGATAGATAACTTATTACATATTAATATGATATTGTAAGGGGCAGGACCAGATAAGCTTTGCTTCTTTCTGTCCCTTCTCGAACAAAACCATTTGTCTTGAGCCATGTTGATTATTCCCTCCATAGGAAGATATATTTAAATGTATTTGTATTTTATTTCGTTTTTATTTATTTTTTGTTATTACAAATGTGTGTTTATGGTTGAAAATGTTCGAGATAAATAAAGATCAAATCAAATCTAATTGAAGAAGTTATCCCTCTTCTAACAAGAGAGAAAAACGTATAGTTTAGCTTTAAATTATAACGTCATTGCTTATTAGGGATGGGTACCGAATTCGGTACTTTTAAAAGGTACTTACCGAAACACGTCGGTACTACAGAGTATCGATTCACGTGAGATACCGTAAAAGAAAAAGAAAAAATCTTTTTTTGTGCACTTTAATATTTTTTTTAACCTTTTTTCTTTTCATGTCAACGTTCACACGCACAATATATCAGGGCTGACGTTCCACTCTACTGGTTAAAGTTGTGTACTCGTGAGTAGTACGTTCGTTGATAAAGAAAAATAAGGTCCACAGCCGCTCCAGTGTAAAACAAAGATATCCAAATGGTTTATTTCTCTTCCACAGCGAAGTCTTTCTTTACAGAAGTGGTCCTAAAGCTATTTTCCTAAATATTCACGTCACTACTACAAGGTAAGAAAACTGTATTTTCCCAGTCTCCGAAATCACCGCCGACTCGACACATGAAAATTCCTCCTCACCTGAAAGCCGTAAATAAACAGCAAAACGGTCGGCAAGGCACCATGGTCTAGAAATGCAGGCTTCAATCTATGTTGTTTAGTCTATCTGTTCAGTACTGCTCAGCACTGTTTCAAGATGCACAATGAGATCTTCTTCTTCTTCTTCTTATTTGAATTTCCGGCAGTGTAGACGCATCGTGGCGTATTACTGCCCTCCGCAATTCTTTTTATGGGCTCTTCTTCTTCTCCTTCTTCTCCTTCTTCACCGTCTTTTTCTCCTTCTACTGGACCCCGTCATCATCTACATTGTCCATTGGAGTGCAGCTAATGCTGCTACTTCCTGTCTGAGCCCCCCTCCGCGGGACCCTCCTTGCCCCCTGCGATCTTATTCTGGGCTGCTTTGTCCCTCTCAGCCCCCTCAGCCAATTCGCTATACACCTCCTCCCAGCCCAGACCTTCCAATCCCAGATGTTGAACCGCTATCCTAACAATCATCTTCACCATCGCTGTTTTACCCTTAGCCTCTGCCATACCAGTAACTACCCCTGCCACGAAGGCCACAATACCTAATTTATCCTCCCTTCCCCTCTCTCTTTCCACCTGCTCTACCCTCTCTGCCACATGCCCTCCTTCCACCCCCTGCACCCTTTCTTGGCTGCCCTGTCCTACCCTGCTAACCGCCTCAGCATACGACAACTTACCCTCCCTTCTCACTCTCCGAACCGCGACCTCCTTCTTCATCACCTCACACCCCCTAAACGCTACACTATGCTCCCCACCACAACTACAGCACTTCGGCTTCACTCCCTCTCCACACTTCCCATATTCATGTTCCCCGCCACACCTAGCGCACCTCAGCCCCTTCCTACACGTGGTAGCTATATGGCCAAACTCCTGGCACCTATAGCACCTAAGAGAGAATTGTTGAATATATATAGATACACAAATGTTCTAGAATGTTTGATTATGACATCATACTGTGACATCACGAATGCTCTAGAATGTTCCATTATGACATCATACTGTGACATCACAAATGTTCTAGAATGTTTGACTACATCATACTGTGACATCACGAATGTTCTATAAGGTTCTATTATGACAAATAATACGGTTCAATGACTTTATCTAAATCCAATCAATATTCCTAATGCCGTTTCAATGTAAGGTTATAAAAATAAACATATAAACATTCATATAATACAATAACCTAAATATATAGCTTTGGCTCCTCTACAATACGCTTACCTAGGATTTGACTTGATTCAACAACAAAGCAGTCGGGGCAATGGCAAGCCGAAAACGGTCGAAAGTGTAGTTATTTGAAGTTTGGATGTTTTCTTTTCACGACTGAGGTAGGTAGATTACATTTTTTTAGACTAAAGTGCCGAAAAAGGGTACCGTTGGGTACCGGTATCGATTCACAGGTACCGGTACCGTATCGGTTCAAATGTGAACGGTACCCATCCCTATTGCTTATGTCCAGAGATTCCACCTTTGATAACTAAAGTAATGACACTTGACTTACCCTTATCACGCTGTCCTCTGGCTGCGCTAAGCCACGACAGCTGTCACGAGACGCGCACTGAGAGCTGGCCAGTATACCACGGGAATCTTTATGAAACATTCTGATATTTTCGCGGGCACGAGACCACTGCACAAGACCCGCGAAAATATCTCCATAACAGTTAAATACGCCTATACGGGCTAAAGAGTTATGATAATAATAATAAATGTAACGAGTGATCCTAATAAAATGTCTATTCGATTCATGCATGTCTGACTGTTAAACAAGTAAAAAATTATGTAAATATGTTGTTAGAATGGTACAAATATTCATCTGGTGACATTCTTCATAGCATTAACACATTTATTGTAGGGCTGGGCGATATAACGATAACGATAAATATCGCGATATATTTTAATAATCGATATCGAATATCGAAAAGAAAAAAATCGAAAAATCTTTATATATATATATATATATATATATATATATTTCTTTTTTTTGTGACCTGCAACAGGGCAGTTTTAAAACCAGAGACAGTGGACAGACTTGTCTTTCTTGCCTGCAACTTAAAGTAATGGCTTTGCTTGTCCAAATGACAATACTGACCAAATTGAGATTTATTTTTCTCTTGTCCATTTATTTTGTTTGCTTTCTAATTTAAAATACTGTTTGAAACCGTCTGTACACAGTAGGCTATGTGTGCTAGCAGAGCTAGACTCCAGTCACGAGTCACGGTGCACATGTGCGGTGGTTTGTCCACCAAAAAAGCGCCAAAAGATCGAAAATAAACTAGCAGAGTCAGAACTGTTCAACTCCCCTAGAGCCACAGCCAGCAGAGAAGCCGGTTTACTTTCGCTTTTAAACCAGCTGCAGCCTGAGAACTGGAGTGTGAGGGGATGGCGTCTCTACATTTCGTAGCTCCATTTCTGCAGACCCCTCTCTGATTGGTTGAACTCCATTTCTACAGACCCCTCTCTGATTGGCCACTACGCCCATGTGACCGCGGCAGCGCGAGAGAGCTGCAGTGCGGAAATAGGCTGCATTCTATTGCCATTCTCTGCGACAAACTCTAACCTTAACCAACTCCGAAACAGCGCCTAAACTTAACCCTTCTAACCTTAACCAACTCCGAAACAATGCCTAAACTTAACTGTAACTGAGGGGTTACAAAACCCTGACTGTATTAAAGATTGTGATAGATTAAACCACTGCTAATTATTATTATTATTACTTGCCAGACAGTACAGTTATTATATGGCAGACACTCAGAATAGACGGCACGGTGACAAGGAAATATCATTTATAGTATTTATTATTATGCAGCAATATACAAAATGGGAATTACTTAGTCACGCTTTTATGGCGAAGAATATGATAAAGTCAGTGAGTAGCAAAGTCAGTGGGAATGAATGATTCCTAAGCTGGGTATACTAGACCAAACGCCGCCTGGCGTGGGATGGCAATATAGGGGGGCAAACGAGGGTACCGCTGGAGACAGGGGATATCCTCCCAGAGTGGTAAGCTCTGGAGGAAGGAAGAAGGTTCGGATACTCAGTCTGTTCACTTGAAGAAAAGGGGTTCTCATACGGATCCGGTCCTTATAATCCAAGTGCTCAGTAGCAAGGTAATAGCTGTAATCCAATGCTCGATAGCAATGATGATAGCCAGCCAGCTTCGGTCCTCGAAGCGAGCCCGAGGTAAGATCTTCAAGGTAGTTAATCCAAACGACAGTGGGTATTAACGATGCTCTTCTCCACGGTAGTACGTTCCACAATCACTATAATCCAACCAATACTGGTTCTATGATATCGCCGCGGTAGGTTCCAATATGCACATGTACAGTAGTTCTGCGACTAGGCCCTCCTCGTGTGCTGGCACTAATTACTAAGTCCACACACACTTGCTAAGGTTCAACTAGTTACTACACGAACAAACTGCTTGTTAATGCTGCACACCGAACGAACTGCTGTAATACGATTCACACTAAATGACGACTCTTTACTTCACATTAAGCTAGGTCGAACTTGACGTTACTTAATACAACTGCTACTTAGATGTACACTGCTTGCCTAGACGAACTTCACGTTACTGCATTAGATCTGACACACTACGAACAAACTTCACCGTTGTACTGATGAACGCCGAACTACTGTTTGCGCCTTCCACAATATATATACTTAGAGGGCTTTCTAGTGCCCAGCCTCAGCTCTTGTCTGGTATCAATGCGCCGGCACCAGGCATGTCCCAACTTGTCCAGACTCGCCTTTGAACCTGACTCAGGGGCGCGGTCCTTGGCGCCGCGAACGTCAAGGGCATTATCCAATGAGGAAAGCGAATATTACTATGATTCAAACGGAGGCTTAAAGGGATATAGCTTATATATATAAATAATATACAAGTTATATAAACAATAAAACGTAGATTCTCAGTATTAATCTGGCCCTTCACAACAGCCGCCTCCTAATTAGTCCGCACCTAATTAGTAAGGGGAGACAGATTAACGGTCCAGTCAACTGCTCCATACTTGTTGTGGGGAGTAGGGCAATCTACAAAGTCAGTGGGTCATGGTCGTCATCAGGGGAGTCAGGGATCTCCGGCAACTCTATCAGCTTCGCCACAGGTCGGGTGTAAGTCCGCCCTTGGACTATGACTTCTGCCGCTCTGACCTTCCCTTCGGCACCAGTAATCACTCTGCTCACACGGCCGGCCGGCCACGTAGCTCGGGGTAGTGACTGGTCTATTATCATGACGACTGTGTCCACCTTCAGGTTGTCCCTGTCCTTTACCCACTTCTGACGGGCTGGAAGGGATGGTAGGTAGCGTAGGAGGAAACGGGCCCAAGACTGGTCGATCTGTGCTTGGTTGTGTCTCCACATCCTCCATCCGTTCCTGTCGTCCTGTCTGTACACCGTCTGAGGAGGGGCCGGGTCCGGCCGCCCCATCAAGAGGTAGTTTGGGGTGCTGGGTTCGAGGTCAGCTACGTCGCTTGGAGCGTAGCTGAGGGGGGTGGAGTTCGGAACTCCCTCTTCTTGAGCCCACGGTTCTCTCACAGGCATTGCGTCTAATGTCCATAGCCTCTCAACGGGCTGTACGAGAGAGTGGCCTGTGTCGCTCACCTTTGTGTAAAGGCAGCGTGTGGACGTTGGTTGGCTGGCAGGTCCGTAGATGGGGCCCTGGAGCGTCCACACCAGTCGGGTCTTAACCGCGGCTGGGCATCCTTTGGGTCCGATGTGGGCCGCCTCGATTGGGACAATGAGGTCCGCGTGGTCGGAGCCTATGAGCAGGGTCGGTGTGGCGCCGTCGATGAGCGGTATAGGCAGTCTGCGTAGGTGCACGTACTTCTCCATCAGCTGTGGGATGGGGTAGTCGTAGCTTGACAGACCTATGTCGTCGCTTGTGAACGCCTTGGTGATGCTGTACCGCTTCTCGGGCTGCTCGACCGCTGCTATTGTGAATGAGACGTTTTCACCCTTTATTGTTTTTAGGTCTCGCCGAATGGTACGGACTGTCATTGTTTCTTCGGTACCCCGCAGACCCAACTGGGTTGCGGCGGAAGCGAGGAGGAGAGTCTTTTCTGACCCATCGTCGAGGACGGCGTAAGTGTCCAGGACCTTGTCCTCGTAGCTCAGGAGCACTCTGACCACTTTGATGAGCACTCGGGGGCTCCCACTATACGTGGGGGCGATGTGGAGCACTCCTGTTGGTGAGTTGCCTTGTAGGGCTAGTCTTCTCTTGTGGGCCTCGCGCAGTGTATCGCAGTAAGCGTGGTCCTGTGTGTTAGTCTTACTCCACTGATCCATTTCGGCGGGGGTCAGTTTCTGGTATGCGTCGCACCGTAACTTGGAGTGTCCGCTGCGGCAGTAAGTACACCAGGGGGAGGGCCAATGGATCTTCTGTAGTGGTGGGGGGTAAATATTCCCTTCCTCTGTGGCGGGGGAGTTGTGACTCGTCTGTGATGACACCGCCTCGGCCTGGTACATCACAGTGACGGGCCTACTTTGGTTTCCTGGTGGGCGTTTATTGCTCTCATGCAGGACTTCTAGGTGGGCACCGTCACACTTGCCGCACCTTTTCTTGAGGCGGCACTCAGCTGCCATGTGGCCGCGCGCGCAGCGGAAGCAGCGGCGGTTATCCTTAAGCCACTGACCTATTTCGGCTGTAGTCAGTCCTTTGAAGGCGTCACACTGTGACAGCTGGTGTTCACTGTCACAGTACTGACAGGCAGCCTTCCAATTCTCCTTGGCGTGGGGGTTGTGGCTCGTCAGCCGTGACACAGCCTCGGCCTGGTGCATCACGGTCACGGACCGGCGGTTGTCGTTGAACCTTCTCGGTCCATCTTTAGGGTTAGAGCCACCCCACGTGAACGTGTCTAGTCGTAGACTGCTGACCACCCTGGCTAGGAAGTCAGCAAGGTCTAGGAGGGATGGTTCTGGGCCGTGGGGGTCACGGTGGTCTCTCTGCCGCCGAAAGCGATCTTGGCGGGCTGAGGGGAGCTTCTCCAGTATCCGCTCCACGTTGGAATTGGCATATAGTTCATATCTCCCCTTCTCCTTCTGTGACCCGAGCATCCCTACAAGGGATTGCACCTTTATAGAGAGGTCATCTAGTGCTCTATTGTCTTTAGCTGGGGGGAGGCGGTCGATATCCCGTATTTCTTGAATTACGTAATCCCATATGCGTCCATAGCGCGCGTCGAGGGCCACCAGAGCATCAGAATAGGGGGTTCTTGAGTTCGAATATGCCAGCGCTATGTTATGCGCTCTGGGTACTTTAAGGTGCTTGAGGAGGATGGCATATTTATAGGACTCGTCATGTACCTCGGACATAATAGTCTCTAAACACATGCGTAGTTCAGTATACTGTGCTCTGTCCTCACACGTAAGGTCTGGGAATGTGGGTGTTCCAAGGTAAGATGCCATGGATGGCTGGGACACCGATGCGCGTAGGGGGAGAGGCCTCCTTGGCGAGTCTCCCCATACGGGGGGTCGTGGGTTAGTGCTGGGTGGGAACCGGAGGCCGGGCCCCCAGGTACTGCTCCTCGGTGCTGACTGTTGGTTAAACTCACCCCTGGGTTGGGTCGGGGGTTCGTAACGCAGCGTCTCGGGCCTGAGGTCGGGGCTGTACTGTTCCTCCTGGTCCGAGATGGGTTCGTGCATGTGGGCTTGATGTCCTCCCTCGTCCTCCGCTAGGTCTTGAAGTCTCTTAGTTAGTTTCTCGGCGACGTAGGCGGGATCTTCCCGTTGGCTGGGTCCCGTATAGACTGGTCGGGGAGGGGGCTCGGCCACGTAAGCAGGTTCTTCCTGTTGGCTGGGTCCCGTGTAGATTGGTCGGGGAGGGGAAGGTGCCCTCGACCCGTGTCGTGATGATCTCCGGGAGCTCCGGGTGGAGGAGTGGGGGGTCGCCCTCTGGAGCAATTGCTCCATCATCTGCGCCTGCAGACGGTCTCGCTCCGCTTCGCGCTGTGCATTGGCGGCGTCGCGCTGTGCATCGCGTTGCGCGTTGGTGCGGTCTCGCTGAATGTTTTCTTCAACCTGGAGGCGCCTCTCTTCCAGTCGGATGTGTTCGCGCTCGTTCTGTTGTTGCGCTTGGAGACGTTCTTTTTCCACTGCCGAATGTTCGCGCTCACTCTGTAGGCGGTTACGCTCACTTTCTTGTTGTGCCTGGAGACGTTCACGCTCACCCTGGAGGCGGTCTCTTTCGGTTGAAGCTGTCAGCGTGGCGATCAGGGCTTGCGCTAGTCTCTGGTCGGCCTCGTTTGGGGATGACGCTGATGAGGGTGATCTGGCGTTGACAGGACTTGGTGGTGACCTGTTCTCTTTACGCGCTCCGAGGTCCATCTCGAGGGCGCTGCTTCTTATCTTCTCCCGCGCTCCGAGGTCCATCTCTGAGACGCGGTACTCTTCTCTTTGGTGCACGCCGAGGTCTATCTCGGGTGCGCGATCTTTATCCTCTTGCGCTCCGAGGTCCATCTCGGTGGCGCTGTGGTCTTTGGGCATAGTCACGTCATGTCCCGCTTGTCCCCCCCCCGTGAGCTAAGTCAGTTTGGTTTGAACCCACTGGGGTCTCTACTAGTGGGGCCGACAAGTCGATAGGATTGGGCATGCTTAAACTATTAGTTTTATCCGTGCTTAACGTCTTTTTAGATAAGCTAGGAGGTAAAACGAAAGTGTAGTCCTCCAATTGTGGAGGGGGCTGACGTTGGCGCCTAGGGCGCGATAGTTTGGGAGAGCCGTTTGGAGAGTGTCCGCTGCTGGCCATATCACTATTAATATGATATTAAGATTACTGATACCCTCCGGCTCGAAGGACCAATTGTAACTGAGGGGTTATAAAACCCTGACTGTATTAAAGATTGTGATAGATTAAACCACTGCTAATTATTATTATTATTACTTGCCAGACAGTACAGTTATTATATGGCAGACACTCAGAATAGACGGCACGATGACAAGGAAATATCATTTATAGTATTTATTATTATGCAGCAATATACAAAATGGGAATTACTTAGTCTCGCTTTTATGGCGAAGAATATGATAAAGTCAGTGAGTAGCAAAGTCAGTGGGAATGAATGATTCCTAAGCTGGGTATACTAGACCAAACGCCGCCTGGCGTGGGATGGCAATACAGGGGGGCAAACGAGGGTACCGCTGGAGACAGGGGATATCCTCCCAGAGTGGTAAGCTCTGGAGGAAGGAAGAAGGTTCGGATACTCAGTCTGTTCACTTGAAGAAAAGGGGTTCTCATACGGATCCGGTCCTTATAATCCAAGTGCTCAGTAGCAAGGTAATAGCTGTAATCCAATGCTCGATAGCAATGATGATAGCCAGCCAGCTTCGGTCCTCGAAGCGAGCCCGAGGTAAGATCTTCAAGGTAGTTAATAGCAGACTTCCGGTCAGCTATAGAATGGAGTAAGTCGCATGTGACACAGCTGCTCACCCGTTATTTTTTTTTCCGTTTTAAAAACATATTTATAGACCACCAATGCGTTTAAAACTTGACGCATATATCAACTGAGATTATCAACTAACTATATTGACTGAAAGATTCGAGATGCCAACAACAAGGAAAGATCATAAAACGCTTCCAAAACCAAGCGCAGAAGACCCCCCTATGGCCGCGGGACACGTTCGCAAAATCGCAGAGGATATTGACGGGATGTCCACCCCAAGTTCAACCCCTATAATCACCTCCTCAGACTCGGAATATATCATCCGGGAAATGAAAAATGAAATGAAAAAAATGGAGAAGTCAATAACCTAAACAATAACCGAAAAAGTAGATGCTATCAAAGAATCTATCGAAGGCAAAATAGAAGCGCTAAGGGTGGATGCCGAGGCACATATTAAGCGCACCGTGGCACTGGAAATTGGCTTGGAAGCACACCAACAAAATTTCGTTCGCATCTACAATGAAGTAGAGGTTAACAAAGTTAACCTAACTGCTGAGATGAAGGGGAACTACAATGAAATCAAGACGGAGCTCAGCGAAATAACGTTGGAGCTCACGCGAATCAATAAAGAACAGAAAGCCAAAATATTCTAGATGGAATATCAAAAACGCAAGCTGAATATTCGTATTGTCGGTCTGGACGAATCAGTGAGATGTGAAAACCCTGAAGAGTTTGCCACAGAATTACAGAAAATCTTGGGAACAGGAATCCTTCCTAAAATACCGGAGGTGGATCAGTGCTTCAGATTGGGTCCCCGCTCCATTGGCAATAACGCTAAGCCCAGAGTGATATTAGTTATACTGCGCCAAGTCAGAATAAAAGAAATGATTATGCGTGAAACTCGCAGGATGAAAGGCAATCTGAAATACATGGAGGTACCAATACACTGCTTTGAAGATTATTGTCGTGATGTAGTGGAACTGCGTGCCAAGTTCAAGACGGTGATGTCTCAACTATACCTGGGGAAATACAGACCCCTACTAATATACCCTGCAATACTTCGCATCGTCGACAAACAAGGAGCAAAGGTTCTCCTCAACTCGCCTGAAGATGCAGCCAAATTCCTGTCTGAACAACACGCAGAATAGTGTATAAATGGCCTTTTAAATCTCAGTTATGCAAGGTCACCATATAGTACAACCTTTAATAACCGAGGATTTGGGACAGAGAGACCTACGTGCTCAGAGTTTTTGAATGCTTTCCCCGACGTATTTATATTATTGCGGACATATTGGATTTAAGATTGGAACACTCCAGAACATACTGGAACATTCAGACAATGTAAAAATGACATATTGGAATAATCTAGAACATCGAAGCATTCTTTGATATATGGAGCATTCTGGAATATCAGCAATACGTGGTCATTCACTCTACCAGAAGCCCCTCGGGGGAATAATCAACAGCTATCTAGATGCAGAACCACAGAGCCATCATAGCCGGCCGGCTGAAAGATCACTCTACACAACGATCATCGCCCACCCCGGTCAGGGGAAATGCTGCATATACGTATTTAAAAACTGTTTTTTATTAATGGGAAATAATTTCACTACTTCTCCAATTAATACTTTAGATGTTTAAGCATAGCAATGCTCATTTAAGATCTAAGTTAATGTTCTCTTCCTTTTACTTGTTTTTTTTTTCTTTTTCATCCTCTCTCTCTGATTTATTGAGGCTCTCTCTTCAGTTCAATACTTTCATATTATTCATGGGTTACTATAAATTACTATAAATTACAAGTTCATATAAAATGTAAGTGATTAGGGCATGACAATTGAAGCTTATTTTTGGTCTTTATTTTTAGTTTATCTCATTTACATTTTTATTTATTTATTTTTTACGGGTAAGTGGCCAAGCCACAGTCGACATTCTACTTATGGTAGAATTTAGAGTGTTAGATCCTATGGTATACATAGGAATGTTAAGGATAATTGGATCATTCTGGGATATCCGGTGGTGCAAGGGAGAGAGTCATACGCAAAGGTTGTGTTCATGGAACACAATCCTGTACGACTCTCGGTGGGAGGGAAGGGTAGGGGATTTTTATTTGTATATATGTATGTTTTTAAGCTCGGCTCTCAACGGGACCTCACTAGTGGGATGTATATCTATTATTGCCTCGCACTCTAGAAGCATTACCAAAAATTACAATGCAACATGTATAGACTATGGCTAGTTTGAATATAATGATATGGAACACCGGGGGAATAAATAACCAACTCAAACGCAAAAGCGTGCTCACACTGATGAAAAAAGAACATGTGGACATTGCTCTGCTAAGCGAAACACACATTCTAGGGAAAGACATAGGTAAATTAGCGGACAACATATACCATAATATCAGTCACTCCTCTATTGGTACGAGAACTCGGGGTGTAGCAATAGTCGTTAAACGTAAGTTGAATATTGTACTAAAGGGAGTATGGTCTGATGTAGAAGGTCGGATAACTATAGCTAAGATTGAACATAAGAACAGGAAAATAGCGTTGATAGCGGTATACGCCCCAAATTTGTACGAAGAAGATTTCTTCACTACACTAACCAATGCAATGTTAGACATTCCCGATTACTCATTTATAATAGGAGCGGATTTTAATGCCATCTGGAACCCAAGGATAGACAAATCTTACCTCGCCTTTTCCAGCGAACAAAAGAATTCATCGAAGGCATTAAAGGATTGGTCAAAGATTACAGGTGTAAAGGACTTATGGCGGTTACTTAATCCCACGACCCGAAAGTACTCTTGTCGATCTGCGAGACATAAGACACTATCCAGAATAGATTATGTCTTTGCATCACAGAGACTATTTGATAATTATGAAGTGGAAATGATACCCAACGCACTATCAGATCACTGTTATTTACTCCTTAAAGGTACATTTGGTATACTATCCTCCCGAGCCCCAAGATGGCGATTTAACTCGTTGCTGCTTAACAACAAGGAATTCATTACACAACTCAAAGAAGCTCTTATAGTATTCCAACGGGAGAATGCAAACTCGGTGCAAGACCCCAGAATAATATGGATGTCGGTAAAGGGAATGATCAAAGACTTCACGGATAGCTTTTCCTCCAAAATGCGCAAGAATCAAAGCACAAAACTGGATGAGCTGGAAACGCTTTACTCAACGTTATTTAATTCTCTGAAATACAACAACTCAACTCGACTAGAAAATCAAGTTAACGTACTAAAAATAGAGATCAATGCCATATACAGACAACAATCGGAAATACAAATACGCAGCACAAGACAACAGCAGTACTCCCATGGTTCCAAACCCAGCCACCTATTAGCCATGCGATTAAGAATTAATGCAACATTTGCAGATATAACTACCATTAGAGCACAACAAGTACTTGTAACAGATCCTGTAAAAATAAACGATACATTCAAAGTATTCTACTCCGACTTATATAAATCAGAAATGACCTTCGATCAAAACAAAATGGACACATTTCTTAATCAAATTATTCTCCCTAAACTTTCAGAGGATGACGCTAAACAGTTAGAAATACCGATCACACTAGAGGAACTCAAGAAGGCCATAACCGCAATGAAAAGTGGTAAGGCTCCAGGAAGAGACGGTTTCCCATCAGAAATGTACCTTTCTTGTTGGGACATAATTGGCCCCTTATTACTAAATATGATCTTATACTCAGTCAAGGAGGGGAACTTCCATAAAATTGACAATATTGCATTCATAACAGTCCTCCTTAAAAAAGACAAAGACCCCAACGAGTGCGGTAGTTATAGACCTGTAAGCCTCCTCGGAACAGATATCAAACTGTACTCTAAGGTATTAGCCATCAGATTACAAAAGCATATGACGTCTTTAGTTCACCCGGACCAAACTGGCTTCATAGGAGGCCGCCTGATCACTGAGAACATAAGACGTATACTGCACGTACTTGATGCCGACAAGGAGGACACCATACCTAAGGCGATGCTGTCCCTGGATGCTATGAAGGCCTTTGACAGGCTGGAATGGTCGTATCTGTGGGCAGTGCTAGAAAGGATGGGGTTAGGAAAAGGATTCATCGATATGATTAAAGTATTATACAAAGACCCATCGGCCATGATTACAACAGGCACAATCATCTCTGAAATATTTCCGGTATCACGCTCTGCCAGACAGGGTTGTCCTCTTAGTCCCGGACTGTTCAATCTATCATTAGAGCCTTTAGCACAATATATAAGACAATCCCAATCCATAGAACCTATCGTAATCAAGGGCACACAACAAAAAATTTGTTTATATGCGGACGATGTAATATTGTTCATGAAAAACCCCAACACCACATTGCCTCATCTGCTCAAGTTGATTGAGGACTTTGGTGATTTATCGGGATTTAAGATAAATTGGCCGAAGTCGGCTTCCCTTCCACTTAACACCCCTGCAAAAAAAGATACAACCCTCCCAGGACAGATACCGATGGTAAAACATTTCAGATGCTTGGGAGTGGAAATATTCCCTACCATAAGACAAACGGTGAAGCACAACTACACAAAAATCCAAAAGAAAATCAAAGACGACCTTGATAGATGGGCAAAACTTAAGAACACAGTACAAGCACGGATATCAATAGTTAAGATGGATGTACTACCTAAAATCAACTTCTTCTGTTCAATGCTACCGTTACCCCCTCCAGAGGGTTACTGGAAAAGATTACACTCCTCCACATACAAATTTATTTGGAATAACAAACCACCACGTATAAAAAGATCCACCGCACAGAGAAATAAAGCAGATGGTGGCATGGCATTTCCAGATTTTTTCCTATATTTTAAGGCGTACTCATTAAGTCCATTGACAACATGGTTTGACTCCCAAGCATTAGCATCTTGGAGAAAAATAGAAGAAAACATAGTAGCCCCACATAGACTGAAGGACATAGCATACACTAAACTACCAATCAAGCACTGTGAACGAAAATTTGGCCCCATAATTACTCATGCGATCCGGATATGGCGTGAATCACAAAAAAAATATCCTAACCCACAAGAATGGCACAATCATACTCCCTTATTCAATAACAATGCTCTCTTAATTGGAAAACGACCTATAAGATTCCCTATATGGGAAGAGCAAGGCATACACTCATTAGGGGATGTTTTTAACAAACAGGGTTTTTGTAGTGATAAAGAAATACGCAAAAAATTTAATCTCACCAAGTCCACATGGCTTTTTCACAAACAGTTAGAGCTATGTTTGAAGTCTCACGGTGTTCCATTAGACAGACCAATTGAACACCACAGATACCACAAATTCTTCTACTCAAGAGAGACATCGAGAGGTTTTGTTTCAGAATTTTATCATCAATTACTAACGTCCTCGTATGAAACCCTCCAACTTGACTCTGTCTGGAGGAGGGATATACCAGACCTGGAAAATGACTTTGATTGGCAAGGAGCCTGGGCAAATGTCCGACTTACATCAAGGAACCCGGATCATCAACAAATCAATCTTAACTATATTCACAGGACATACTTGACTCCTATAAGACTGTGCCGAATGGGGCTCAAACAAGATTCCAAATGCACCCAATGTACAAATGGGGACGAAGGGACATTTATGCACATGTATTGGGACTGCTCACCAGTTAAGGCATTCTGGAAAGATGTGACCCAACAAATATCAAAACTCGTATCTTGGAATATACCTGTACACCCCTCGGTATTGCTGTTGAATGATGTTTTTGAGTTTGCAGTGAATCCACAGCTAAAGAGATTGGTTTTATCGGGTATCACAGTAGCCAAAAAGCTGATCGCATCACGCTGGTTTCAACCGGAAAAAATGTGCCGTAAAGTTTGGTTTCTTACATATCTCGATGTAATTTACCATGAAATATCTACAGCAAGAATTCTGGGTCTCAATGAATCCAAAATGTCAATGTGGTTAGAAGTGGTGGAGAGAATAAAAGCTAGCTTATAATGGTAGTGTCTGGTTAGGTGCGAGGGATAGTGGAGGTACTTCTCAAGGTGGGGTCCGGGAGGGGGGGGGTTCGAGCTGAGCATATGTGTGTAGGTTTTTTTTTTAGATAACAGGTATTATGGGTATATCTTATATAAAACAACTAACCAAAAGGTGATCTCATTGGATGTGCCCTGACAATTAATGCTTGTATATCTTATCGTGTGTTGTCATGTTTGTTTATATGTTTGTTTAAAAAATAATAAAAAAAATAAAATACAAAAAAAAGGTAGTTAATCCAAACGACAGTGGGTATTAACGATGCTCTTCTCCACGGTAGTACGTTCCACAATCACTATAATCCAACCAATACTGGTTCTATGATATCGCCGCGGTAGGTTCCAATATGCACATGTACAGTAGTTCTGCGACTAGGCCCTCCTCGTGTGCTGGCACTAATTACTAAGTCCACACACACTTGCTAAGGTTCAACTAGTTACTACACGAACGAACTGCTTGTTAATGCTGCACACCGAACGAACTGCTGTAATACGATTCACACTAAATGACGACTCTTTACTTCACATTAAGCTAGGTCGAACTTGACGTTACTTAATACAACTGCTACTTAGATGTACACTGCTTGCCTAGACGAACTTCACGTTACTGCATTAGATCTGACACACTATGAACGAACTTCACCGTTGTACTGATGAACGCCGAACTACTGTTTGCGCCTTCCACAATATATATACTTAGAGGGCTTTCTAGTGCCCAGCCTCAGCTCTTGTCTGGTATCAATGCGCCGGCACCAGGCATGTCCCAACTTGTCCAGACTCGCCTTTGAACCTGACTCAGGGGCGCGGTCCTTGGCGCCGCGAACGTCAAGGGCATTATCCAATGAGGAAAGCGAATATTACTATGATTCAAACGGAGGCTTAAAGGGATATAGCTTATATATATATATAAATAATATACAAGTTATATAAACAATAAAACGTAGATTCTCAGTATTAATCTGGCCCTTCACAACATTAACCATAACCTTAACCAACTCCGAAAGAATATTGCCATGCTCTAAGACAAACTCTAACCTTAACCAACTCCGAAACAGCGCCTAAACTTAACCTTTCTAACCTTAACCAACTCCGAAACAATGCCTAACCTTAACCCTAACCTTAACCAACTCCGAAACAATGCCTAAACTTAACCAACTCCGAAAGAATATTGCCATGCTCTAAGACAAACTCTAACCTTAACCAACTCCGAAACAGCGCCTAAACTTAACCCTTCTAACCTTAACCAACTCCGAAACAATGCCTAACCTTAACCCTAACCTTAACCAACTCCGAAACAATGCCTAAACTTAACCATAACCTTAACCAACTCCGAAAGAATATTGCCATGCTCTAAGACAAACTCTAACCTTAACCAACTCCGAAACAGCGCCTAAACTTAACCCTTCTAACATTAACCAACTCCGAAACAATGCCTAACCTTAACCCTAACCTTAACCAACTCCGAAACAATGCCTAAACTTAACATGCCTAAACTTAACCGGCGAAAGAATGCATGTTAAAAAAAAAGAAATAATAATAATTGAAGGGAATCGAACTTGTCACCAACGCACCGCAGGATCCACAGCAAGGCGGCGAACCAGTTGAGCTAGTCGTCGACCTCGATAACCTTACGCGCACCTCCCTCGCGTACCTTAGAGAGGGGCTTCGCTCAACCAATCAGAGAGGGGCTTCGCTCAACCAATCAGAGAGGGGTCTGCAGAAATGGAGTTCAACCAATCAGAGAGGGGTCTGCAGAAATGGAGCTACGAAATGTAGAGACGCGAGGGGATGTAACACTAAAGATGGCGGCAACGACAAAGAATTGCTGCAAAATAAACATACATCTGTTGTTTTAAAAAAAAAAAAATAATAATTATACTTATAACAATTTCGATAATTATCGATATCGAGAAATATGATAACATTATCATATTGTTATCGCGATATGATTTTTTTCCATATCGCCCAGCCCTAATTTATTGACCCAGAAAATGTATAGTTTGACACCAAAATTGATCTTCTATGTTCAACATTCTAACAACAAACCCTAACCCAACATTCACATTTTTGGCAGTTGTTAGAATGTTCGACACATTTGTACCACATGCACAAACCTGCTTGATTATTGCCCCAAATAACATGCAAGTTGGACAAAATGGGTATGTCTGGAAAGAAGAGGCTTGTGTGTACCTATAAAACCAATGTTCACTCTGATATATTCATGTGAACGGCCAAGGGACCTTTTGGAAGATGAGCATGGCAGTCTTTTCTAGGCGAAAATGTAACATAATTTTGAATCATTGCCTGTTAAAACACCCTTCCCAACAGTTGGGCTTAATGACAATGATACCAATGGAAAGCTTAGCTTCTCTAGTTTACAGGGATACCAATACCTTTGTGTTCGCTCAAATATTGAGCGCGCTATGGACCAAGATATTTATTAATGGGCAGAACCTTGATTTTACATGGTGGCCATCTTGAAATCCATCATGATGACGTGGCCCCTACCCCAAAATGAAAGCTATGATGATGAGGAACACGTGGGAAAAATTTGGTGCTTTTGTCCGGCGCGTCCACATCCTTCTCAAATCTGGTGCTAAGCCACCGCACTAGTAGCGGGTACCAGGCTTTTATTAGGAGGAGGCATGTATAAGAGGGAGGCCTATATTTCTAATTTTCAAACGGATCATAATGAATAAATCAACATTTTGTGTCAGTTTGAACCCAGTAAAATGTACTGGGTTCATTTATTGAAACCAAGTACTGTATGAAATAGTAAACAGTGCAATTACAGGTGGTCACTGGTCATTTCAACGTTTTCAAAGTGAAATCAAGTAACTTTACCTGAGTAAAATACTTCTCTAGCTAACCTTTACTGGCCACAAACGCCTTACCTCCATCACTCACTGTAGATTTCCATTGCTTTTCTTTGTATCATTTTGCACGACACACGGTTGCGTTTGTCGCACAATGCATAAATCCACTCGGAAAGTAGTGTCTCATTCTCCTCGCTCACTTTTTTTCTCCCTCCTCCAGTTATGCGGGCTCTTTTACCGTCAGCTCTGGAATCAATGTTAAAGTGCCTTGCGGCTTTCTCTCCCGAATGCTCCGCCGCATACCTCAAAACGTCCTCTTTAAACCTAACATCAAACTTTCGTCTCTGTTTAGTACCGGTAGCCATGCTTGCTCTGTGTTGTTGTTGTGTTACGTGCTGCGCGCGTACAGGGATAATAGTGGACTTCTTCAGGCAGGTGGGGATGACAGCCTGTTCTAAGGACAGGTTAAATATGTCAGTGAATACCGGGGCTAGTTGATCGGCACAGACTTTTAGGACGCGGCCGGGGATGCTGTCCGGACCTGCTGCCTTCCTGATATTCACTTTTTTAAAGGTCCGCCTCACCTCATGCTCTGTTACCCTGAACACTGAGTCTCCATCAGCAGCAGACCCCCCCCCCCCATTGCCGTGGCTTGTGGGCTGGTGTTGTTATTACCAGCATCAAACCTCGCATAGAAGGTATTGAGGTCATTTGCTAAGGAGATGTCACTGTTCAGTTTGAGGGAGGCGCCTTTGTAGTCTGTCATCGTTTTGAGCCCCTGCCACATAGCTCTAGAGTCAGCTTGTTCAAACTGGAGTTCAATTTTATCCCTGTAGCGCCGTTTGGCCTCTGTCACTGTCCTCCTTACGTTGTATCGCGCCACCTTGTGGTCATTCATGTTGCCTGCCACTAGGCCGTCGTTGTATGCTTTGGTGCGCTCTCTCAGAGCTTCACGGACGGATTTGTCTACCCAGGGTTTTTGATTTGGGTAAACTCTCATTTTGGTAGTGGGGATTGTTTCTTCCACCAAAGTACAAACATGATAGACCTTCAACCAGAGGTGTGGACTCGAGTCACATGACTTGGACTCGAGTCAGACTCGAGTCACGAATTTGATGACTTTAGACTTGACTTGACCAAAACAAAAAAGACTTTGACTTGGACTTGGACTTTAAAACCAATGACTTGTGACTTCACTTGGACTTGAGCCTTTTGACTTGAAAAGACTTGATACCTCCCCCCATGCCCAACGATTAAAAATTAACGTTATTAAATGTATATATATTAATTCATTTTGCGCGAATCCACACTTCATTTCCCAGATCCACTGGCACTTTGTTTTCAAACAATCCGACCAATCACGTTGCGCGAGCGATCCACAATCAGGAAATAAAACACAGCCGAGTTCACTCATTCAGAATGGCGCATCCAGTTGGAAACGTAAAATGTTACACAGGATTGTTGCGTTTGGATATAAAAACTATTCCGTGATAAACAAAAAACGAATCGCAGTATGCAAAACGTGCGGTTCGAGGATCACAGACGGAGACGCAACAACGTCCAACTTCGTTCGACACTTAAAGCTTCACAAAGATCGGTAAGTGAATGAGAACTTTATTTAACAGATTGCAGAATGGGTACAATACAGTACAGCTCAATACACACAATTTGTTAAGGGGATGCAGACCAGAGAAATACTTTCGTCTTGTTTACATCAGGGTCCCCCATTTTCAATTCATCATGACATTTATGATAAGTAACTTGGCTTGCTAGCTAGTAGCTACAGTTAAATCAATGAGCCATCGACAACGTAACATGGCAAACATGCTAACGTTATCACACTCTTCATAAATGTATCACACTTTTTTAGACTCTTTTTGTATCACAAACAGTACTGTAAATGGCCAGGACACAAGATGGAATCACTGCCCCCTTTTCAGATCCAGTCTACCTCAAAGCAGCGGCCTTGGATCCAGCCTTTTCTCTGATGTGGGTGGAGCACCATGTGCTGGTCAATCATGAGGTCAAAGCAGAGGTGGCACAAACAGTGAAAGGTAAGTGTTATTGAGTTTAATGTAACTTTTTTCCCCTCATTTGATTATGAATTATGATATTATAAACTAAAGGACTGCAACAATAATACTTTTAAGTTTAACCCACTGCATCACCAACACTCTTAATAGTAATAAGGGCTCTTTTGTTTCTGCTATGCTTTTACATGTTTTGCCAGAACTGATCCTGCGTGATGCTGCAGAGACTGAGCCACCTGTGCCTCGTGTTGATGAGGATGAGGGAGAGCGAGAGGACCAGACCCGTGGACAAGTGGGAGGCCTGTTTGCTGCATACCATAAGAGGCAGAAGAAGGATGTTGGGACCACTCCAGCACTACAGCTAAGTCACTACTTTGACATATCCAAAGGACAGAACGCCCTCTTGTTCTGGGCAATGAACATGAGGACTCTTCCTTCACTGTTCCGAGTGGCCATCAGGGTCTTGGCAGTGCCTGCCTCCAGTGCTCCGGTGGAGCGGGTTTTCAGCCATGGTGGTATCATACTGCGGCCCCATCGTGCACAAATGAGTGACAGACTTTTGGTCTTTTGCAAATGCAATGCTAGGTCCTAGGATAACAGAAAAAGCACAACCCTTCCCCCCCACACACACACACACACACACACACACACACACACACACACACACACACACACACACACACACACACACACACACAGGCCTGTAATGTGTGTGAGGTTAAGACAGACTGTGTTACATACAGTGTTTACCTGAGTTTATCATCAGCAAACCTCATCATCATGACTCCATGTCACACGGCATACGTATGGCTTTAATTGTTTGCTTATATTTATTTTTTTATTGTTTTGCTGTGGGTATTTCATTTATACCCTTTTGGTTTGCTGTGGTTATTTTATGTTGCATGGTTTTCTATATAGTGTTTTAAATAGAGTTAATTGCTGTGCGTGGCTTTATTTGCATGCAGTTTGAAATGTACACACAGTCTCCATGAATCAGGTTATCTGGGATCTGCATGCTTTTTCTCATACAATTGGAGGCCTACTTGAAGGTCATAGCAGTTTTTTGATGTGCCTTATAATAAATGTAACTTTATGGCAGGAATTTGTTTTAGGTGTCTAGAGTATATCATTAGAGAAAGAGGGACAGAGAAAATAGGAGTTGGTTAGTGTGGTATGGGGGGGGGGGGGGTTCATTGATACCTTTTGAATGAAAATACATTTTATTTGGAAAATAAGATAAAATGCTGCTTCTTTGTTTGCACTACTTGTTTTTTTATTAAGTTCAGTCACACTTGTTTTAACAGACCTTTTTACTAAATGATTGTAATTACTAATTACAATAATTTAGTCAAAGGTCTGTTAAAACAAGTATGACTGAACTTAATAAAAAAAACAAGTAGTGCAAACAAAGAAGCAGCATTTTATCTTTTCCACACACACACACACACACAGGCCTGTAATGTGTGTGAGGTTAAGACAGACTGTGTTACATACAGTGTTTACAGTGTTTACCTGAGTTTATCATCTGCAAACCTCATCATAATGACTCCATGTCACACGGCATACGTATGGCTTTAATTGTTTGCCTATATTTATTTTTTTATTGTTTTGCTGTGGGTATTTCATTTATACCCTTTTGGTTTGCTGTGGTTATTTTATGTTGCATGGTTTTGTATATAGTGTTTTAAATAGAGTTAATTGCTGTGCGTGGCTTTATTTGCATGCAGTTTGAAATGTACACACACAGTCTCCATGAATCAGGTTATCTGGGATCTGCATGCTTTTTCTCATACATTTCAGGCCGGTGTTCAAATTGGAGGCCTACTTGAAGGTCATAGCAGTTTTTTGATGTGCCTTATAATAAATGTAACTTTATGGCAGGAATTTGTTTTAGGTGTCTAGAGTATATCATTAGAGAAAGAGGGACAGAGAAAATAGGAGTTGGTTAGTGTGGTATGGGGGGGGGGGGGGTTCATTGATACATTTTGAATGAAAATACATTTTATTAGGAAAATAAGATAAAATGCTGCTTCTTTGTTTGCACTACTTGTTTTTTTTATTAAGTTCAGTCACACTTGTTTTAACAGACCTTTGACTAAATGATTGTAATTAGCCTATATGACAGTTTTATTTTGTTGTCATATTGATGTTCTCATTTTTTATAAAAGACAAGCGAATCTTTCTAATCTTCTAGTCAAAACTGATTTTCCCATAAGGAAACCCACTCATTTTATGTCCAACATCCCAGATGGTAATTTCCCCTGTCAAGCCTGTGTACAATGTCAAGGCATGATCAAAGATAAATTCTACACACACCCAATAACGGCCAAACGTATACCCGTTAAAGGACGTATTACGTGTAATTCCTCAAATCTGGTGTATCTGCTGAAATGTCTGTGTAATTTTTCTTATGTGGGTAAAACAACAAGAGATTTTAAATCGAGAATCAGTGAACATAAATGTTCAGTTAGAAATTCAGATGTCGAGTCTTCGGTAGCTAGACATTTTTCTAAATGCAAACATGCCGTTAATGATCTCAAATACATGGGACTCGAGTTAGTCCACAGGCCCTCTAGAGGGGGAGACAGGCACAAGTTATTATTGCAACGTGAATGTTATTATATTCATTTGTTCAATTGCATTGAACCAAGGGGAATGAATGAAGAGAACGTGTTAACCTGTTTCCTTTAAGTGCCTTGCACCATCATTATTTTTTCATGATTAATTATGATTGTTTTTATGTATGAGGTATGGTTTTCCAAGGTTGCTCATATGAGAATTTTTGTTTTGTAAATACGGTAAGGGGCTTATCTATTTAGCCCTAGAAACTAGGGGCAAGATGTATTTTGTTTCTGGTAATTTTGTAATTTTGGTATATATGTATATTTTGTATTTAGGAATAGACTTTAGTTGACCAGCAATCCCAGGCACACCTGTGTTTTGATGTCATTTCCTGCCTATCCCGGTATATAACCACCATTTTGTCACATTGAACACTGCTAGTAGTAACAAATCAGTTCCGAAACATGTATGTTTCAGGCTGCCATTAAAACTTTTGAATCTGAGAGTGCTGGTCCAGCTTCCAACTGTTCTCATGGCTACCCATGTATTTCCATGGAAGTTTATTTGGAAAGTAATAAAATACAAATAAAAAAATAACATTCATGCATTACATTGTGTAAATGTAATATATTATTACTCTGGTAATTAAAATTGTACTACATTTGGTGAAGCTTGCATTATGACTTGTTTAGGACTCGAAACTCAAAGGTTAGGACTTGGGACTCGACTTGGGACTTGTCAGTCTTGACTTGGGACTTGACTCGGGACTTGCCTGTCTTGACTTGGGACTTGACTCGGGACTTGAGTACCAAGACTTGAGACTGACTTGAGACTTGCAAAACAATGACTTGGTCCCACCTCTGCCTTCAACCACAACTTCATTTTATATAGCGCCTTTCAAGGGACCCAAGGTGAACATGAACAACTCTCCCAAAATCTGAAAACCAAAGTGATGAAACCCAATCTTGTGAAGTCTGAAACTGCTGCCCTCTGCTAACAATCCCTAACAAGTTAACCACAGCCTTCCTGACAAGATTCTGTTCTGTGAGAGAGCTGGACTTCAATCTATAAATAGAAAAAGAGAAGATACTCATCTGTAATGTAATAGCGCATCTTGAATAAACAATAAAACTATATCTACCCATAGAAGGAAAAGTCATGATAGACCTTCAACCACAACTTCATTTTATATAGCGCCTTTCAAGGGACCCAAGGTCTCTTTACATAGGGGGGGGGGGGGGGGGGGGGATTACAAAGTAACTGACAGTGGACAGACACAATACTTGTTTTTTTGTAAATCTGGTATGTCATAAATGTATAGATGTAGCAGTACTGTCTATCTGTATGTCATGTATGTCATATATGTTATGAATTGAAAATGGGGGACCCTGATGTAAACAAGACGAGAGTCTTTCTCTGGTCTGCATCCCCTTAACAATTGTGTGTATTGAGCTTTACTGTATTGTACCCATTCTGCAATCTGTTAATACAATTTTCAAACACACACACACACACACACACACACACACACACACACACACACACACACACACACACACACACACACACACACACACACACACACACTCACACAAAAAACACACACTCAGAAAAAACACACACACACTCACACAAAACACTCAATTTCAGAGAATTTTTTTACGATCTCACTCGTCTGTCCCTTAACCCCTGCTGACCTCTCCGTCCTTCTCAGGTGTGCGGCACCCCCTGCACCCCCTCCCAGTGTGAAGCCGGAGAGCTGTGTCCCCCTCCAGAGGGAGCGCCCCTGTGTGGCCGCTGGGGAAGAGGGCCGTCAACGACACGGAGGAGGTCAAGGAGCGACTGGAGAAGCTGAACGACAGAATCACAGAGAGTGAGGAACAGGTATAATAATAATAAACGTTATTTGTATAGCACCTTTCATACAAGAATTGCAGCTCAAAGTGCTTCACAGCAGCAAAAAAGACATAAGATGACCACAAAACTGTTAGATCAAGAGCAATGCTATATTTTATTTTATTATTAATTTAATATTTTTATTTTTATTTTTAACTGTTTTAACCCTGTAGCACTTTGGGATCCTAGTGAACGAAAAGTGCAATACAAATACAATTTATTATTATTATTAGGGATGTCCGATATTATCGGCCGATATCGGCATTAAAATGTGATATCGGAAAATATCGGTATCGGTTTTCAAAAATCTTACCCAGGCAAGCAAGTAAGAACAAATTCTGATTTTATTTATTGTCAAAAGTATGCATAATGTTGTGTTAATTCCACAACAAGAGATATGTAATGTTATACAACGGCATGCAAATTTCTCGATTCTGATTTGCTGAAACAGTCCATTTACACGTATGTATAGGGCACAATCCACGCTCCTGGTCCCAGGACCCGCCCACAACCAAATCACATCACTCCGCCCTGCTGATTCTTCGGAGAAAACAAGATGGCGGACAATAATCTTTAACAAATGGATATGTTGATAGCGTCATAACGACTAAATATAAAGCGATTCTGTCACGGCGAATGTCTTAGTCCTTTAAACAATGTTGGATGATGGGCGGCTACGTGGCGTAGTGGGCAAGGCACTCGCCACGAAATGCTGGAGACGCTGGGCTCGTCAGTTCGAGCCCAGCGCTCCACATTTGCTTTCAGTTTAGCTGGTCGTCCACAGTAATACACATTGGCCGTATTACGGGGAGGGAAACTGAAGGGTGGGGATCGGGCGTTGTGGACAGCGACTCCCACAGGTCGGTTGGTGCGCCTGCGCAGTAGAATCAGGAAGTGTCGGGGGCAGCGTGAGCCTTCCACGTGTTACTCCTCGCCACTGAGAGATCGAGCTGCGCAGGTGAAAAGATGCGACTGCTGTTACCTCAAGTACCGGAGGGGACTTGTGCTATGTATGACTTAGTCCACATTGCAGCCGGCTTGTGGGAGGCAAGAAACAGCGTCCATGACAGGGGAGGGTTGAATTGGATGATACGAAATTGGGATGGGAGAAAATATAGAAAAATGGGAGAAAAAGTGGATAAAAAAAAAAAAACAATGTTGGATGATGTAATTGATGGGTCATGAGTTATTATAGAACAAAAGAAAAATCGTGGATTGATTGATTGATTATTTGCAATTTTATTTTTAATTTCTTCTTCCTTCCCCCTGACTGCAGCGCTCACTCTCACACTGTCCGACGCTGGCGTACCCACCCACCCCCCCCCCCCCCCCCCCACACACACACACACACACACACTCCTGTCTGCAACGGCAGGGGAGAGTCAGACTGAGAGAGAAGCAGCTGAGTGCTGCGCTGTTTTAAGTGAGCATGGTCTATTGAATTGGTTGATTGCTAATTTTATTACTGTACGCCTGGTTTCCAACTGGTTAAGTTTAGGCCCTCTAAAGTAGGTTTAAAAAAATAGAGCGAAAACTTTTTAATTTGTTTTACCTACTTTCTATAGAAGCATCTAAGAATGAAGTTCTATAGAAAGTAGGTCTGCATACCCTTAACAATTGTGTGTATTGAGCCGTACTGTATTGTACCCATTCTGCATCTGGTAATAAAATGTTCAATCAATCATTCCAATAACACACAGTTGGATGTGTTAGTTTGTTGGATCCGTCGGCTGCGCCTCGGGCCTAACGACCACCCCTAGGCATGGTTTATTGTTCACAAACCACTTCTGCGCGTGATGTAATGCTTAAATACAACTGCCACATTCATCCAACCTTATTGCTATACAATAAACACACATTAATCGAAGATTTATTGAGAAAACCATCCGCCAGAAAAAGTTGTTCCCACAAGTTACAACAACAAAAAAGACAAGTTGCCTCCATGTGGAAGCAGCTCGGAAGTGCATCCAACCAACTAACACATCCAACTGTGTTATTGGAATGATTGAGAGAAGTTGCCTCCATGTGGAAGCAGCTTGGAAGTGCATCCAACCAACTAACACATCCAACTGTGTGTTATTGGAATGATTGAGAGAAGTTGCCTCCATGTGGAAGCAGCTCGGAAGTGCATCCAACGGATCCAACAAACTAACACATCCAACTGCCTTTCAACTAAGTCATCCAACCAACTAACACATCCAACTGCCTTTCAACTAAGACATCGAACCAACTAACGCATCCAACTGCCTTTCAACTAAGACATCCAACCAACTAACACATCCAACTTTTCTTTAGTTTTTAATTATGAAGTTAGTGGTTGTTATTGGAATGATTGATTGATTGATTGAAAATGTTATTACCAGATGCAGAATGGGTACAATACAGTACGGCTCAATACACACAATTGTTAAGGGGATGCAGACCTACTTTCTATAGAACTTCATTCTTAGATGGTTCTATAGAAAGTAGGTAAAACAAATTAAAACGTTTTCTTTGCCCTATAGGAAAAAAAAGTTTTCTTCGCCCTTTTTTTTTTTTTAAACCTACTTTAGAGGGCCTAAACTTAACCAGTTCGAAACCAAGCATACAGTAATACAATTAGCAATCAACTCAATAGGCCATGCTCACTTAGAACAGCGCAGCACTCGGCTGCTTCTACAGTCTGACTCTCCCCCGCCGTTGCAGACAGGAGTGTGTGTGGGGGGGGGGGGGGGGGGGGTGTGGGTGTGCCAGACAGTGTCAGGGGGAAGGAAGAGAAAAATTCAAAAAAATTGCAAATAATCAATCAATCAATCCGCGATTTTTCTTTTGTTCCACAATGATTCATGACCCATAGATTACACAATCCAACATTGTGTAAGAGACTAAGACATTCGCCGTGACAGAATCTGTTTATATTTAGTCGTTATGACGCTATCAACATATCCATTTGTATAGATTATTGTCCCCTCTCGTCTCCTCCGCTCCCTCTACAAAGTCGAACAGCGGAGTGATGTGATTCGGTTGTGAGCGGGTCCTGGGACCAGGAGCGTGGAATTGTGAAGAATACATATGTGTAAAATGACTGTTTCAGCCAATCAGAATCGAGAAATTTGCATGCCGTTGTATAATGCTTAATTAATTACCTGAAATTATTCCGTTTTGGGGGGGGGGGGGGGGGCCTGCATCGGTATCGGTTGATATCGGTATCGGAAATTAAGAGTTGGACAATATCGGTATATCTGTAAAAAAGCCAATATCAAGCATCCCTAATTATTATTATTATTATTTATGTAATAAGTATCAAAATAGAACATTAAATCACATAGTTCTTCACATTAGGATCTAACATCCCAATGGGCCTCTTTGTTTACGGTTTGATACATTTAAAAAAAGACTAATAAAAGGGTAAAATAGAGTAGACAGAAGTGAGAGTGCAATAGCGCAGTGCAATACAATTGTTAGTAAAATAGAATAGACGGAGTATAATAGTGCAGTTCTGAACTAGTGTTTAAACATTTTAAAACAGTGTTTCCTCCTGTTTGATACCCACACAGTTTAAAACCGGACAGTATAACTAGAGCGCCCTCTTCAGTCATTCAGCAGAAGTGCTGTAGTCACGGACAAACACACATACAAATGATATAATTTCCAACCAGAAATACAAAGCTAATATGGACCCAGTGTTTAATATTATTGTGTATATACTGTTTACTTTTACTCTTACTTATAGGATACATTCAGTCAGATTAAAATTATTTGTATAATACAACCAATAGGACATAGAACCTCATCTGCACCTTTTGTTTACACTGTTTATTTTACTCATGTTTATTAATTTATATTGTTTGCACCGTTTATTTTATATTCAGATAAAATTGTATTGCGTATAATTATGTGAATAGAATAGATACATGTAGTAAGCATATGTGAATAGAATAGATACATGTAGTAAGCATATATGTGAATAGTATAAAAGTACTTAACCCAGCAGTGAACTAGAACAGGCATGGTTTAGACCAGGGGTAGGCAACCCTAGGCACGTGTGCCCGCATAGGCACGCGGGGGCATTTTCATTGGCATAGGGGGCAGCATTAAAAAAGAAGATTTTTTTTTAAAAAAAATTCGTTTTTTTTTTTTTGCTTTGAAATATTATAGTGAAATATTTTGCACTGTTCTCGCATTTATCTTGTTGAAATCCTCCCACAGGTTCTTTTTTGTAAGTCTACTGTTTTGCACACCCCTATGACAGCTATACAGCTGTTCCCATGGTGCTCAGCTGTCAGCAGTCAGCTGGCCTCCCTTGCCTGCGCGCAGTTCCCAGGTAATCACACAGTGCTGCGGTTGCATTCTGTATGTGCCGTCTTGGCGTCTTTCATGATGGCAACCCCCGCTAAGAAAGTTAAAGCAAAGGAAATTCGGGCATTCCTGCCCTCGTGAACAGACGACTACGGGTTTGTGTGTCAGAAGGACCGTGCTGTGTGTACTTTATGTTTAGAAAATGTAGTTTGCAGAACGTCAGGTGTGAAACGCCATTTTGAGACAAAGCATCAAAAAAGTTTCAAAGATCAGGCGGATAAGGCAGAATCGATTAAACCTGCCGTGGCCAGGTATGGAAAGCAAACCAGCACCCTCAAAGTGTTCACGACTGCTAAAAACCACGCAACTGAAGCAAGCTATCGCATTGCTCATTGCATTGCGAAATGTGGAAAGCCATTCACTGATGGCGAGTATATCAAGGAGGCTTTTCTCTGTAGCTCAGATGTTTTGTTTGAAGGCTTGCTAAACAAAGAGACAAATCAAATCAAGGATAAAAGATATCCCCATGTCAGCTTGAAGTGTCGAGCGACGCATCAACGAAATGTCAGAAAATATCAGAACAGCAAACGGCTGGATTAAAAGATGCTCCGGTGTGCAGCTTAAAGTGACCAACTACAGCCCCCAGATAACGGAGCTCAGTAAAGCAAAACTGTTTGTCTGCATTGCACCCCCACCCCAACTCAGATTTAGGGTTGATACAACCATCATAATAATATTGTTAATAATAACAATAATGATGTAATAATGTAAAATGCGTCTCCTAAATGCGTCCGGCCACTCGCATATCGTCGCGGGACTCTAGCCACACACCGTGGATATGGATCGCTGCCATAACTCAATAATCGACATGATTTGGGCGTGTATTAGTATTATACAAACCGGAAATGGATCGACTCGATCCCCATCAAATAACTGGGATCTTTTTGCTCCAGTCTCATTGCCCAACGGTAAGAGGAGGCTGCCGTGACTTTCAGCCTGATTGTTTATTATTATCCATGCAAACTGCTCTGATCTATATATCACCCATACTACATAAAGCATTTAACGACTATCACAAAATTATAAACGACCCCCCCCCCCCCCCCCCTCCGTTCATCCGCGAATGATCAGTCATAACGTTTAGGACCATGTACAGTTGACATTTTTAATATAGCGTGGATCAGCAACAAACGGCATTTGATAATCTATATATGCATTTATGCCTATATCTCACGTTCTAGGAATTACTGCAGAAAACAATAAAAACATATTTATATTCTAGACGGTATTTTCGTATGAATGTGTGAATGAAAAAGTAAAACGTTCCTACATCCTGAACGATAGATAATCGATGTTGAATGGGCCATAGTAATGTCAATTTAGCAATACAATTTAAAAAGTTATAGCCCTGCAAAGAAGGTGAACATCTCCATAGACTTACAGTACTGGCAGAGAATGGTATAAGATGCTGAAAGTGCATGGCAGGGAATGTGTTAAGAATACCTGATTATGAGAAACATTTCTTACGATGCATGGAATATTGTTGAGGCACACAGCATGTGAGGTGCAGGAACATTTAGATTAATATTTGAGAGAGCACATAGCGAGTCGAGGTCAGGTTGACACAGAATGTTGTAGCCATTGAGTCATCACAGGAGAGGGTGGTTGTCAACAACGCGCCAAGCGCGTCATCTATTGCTGCCTGTAGCCCAGAGTCAGAGCAGCTGTCTGTATCTGAGAATAACACAATGGATAGGGTTCTGAGATTGTTAGAAATGGCTTTAGGCAACAACACTCAGTCTGTACAAAATGGCCCCCATAAGCAATTCCCCAAACATTCTCAAGAATGTCAGGTTTGTGGCAGCTTGGAGCACAACACTAGGACACACTGTAGGACGCACAAGCTGTGCTTCAAGTGTCTCTGTCCAGGGCATATCGGTATCTACTGTGGGCAGACCACTCATAGACAGTCTCCTGGTCAGAGGCAGGCTGGTCCTTCTCAGGAAAACTAGACGGCCCCCATTCAAAGGAGGACAATGTGGGCCTCTGTGGTTTTTCCTCTAATTGTAATGATGATATTCAGTCTGTGTATACGTCTGTTTGTGAAGCAGCACCCAAAGACAAAACAGTGATTTTTCAGAATGTGACAAGAACATCCAAGAGTGACAGTTTGTTTTTCACCACTGTATTAGCAGGAGACAAGGTTGAGTTAACTTACAGGGGATGTTGGATAGTGGGTCCATGGGCAGTGGCACAGTTATATAATTTGTACCAAAGAGAACAAAATAAAGTTAAGAAACTTAAATAAACAATAAACCAGACCTCACAGAAGGCGCATCTAACAGTCACGGTGGCTCTTTCCAGTGTCTTACTCTGAGACGTGGACTGTCCTCACTACTGACGTCCAATTCTGCCCTATTTCAAACCTTTATTTATACTCGAAAGGCAACTGAGTTTGCCCTCATTTGCAGTTACGTAGAGTGTACAGTAGTAGTACATACAGAAATGATCGAGCGACACAAAGAATCACACGGCATATCAAAGCATAACGATAAGACAACAAGTAAGGATAACAATTAAATTAAAACATGTACAACTTGATTGACAAAGGTTGGAGATCAAGGTTTTAAACTCTGCAAGCAACAGAGGGGAGAATCTCGAGGTTTATGGACTGTTGGAGTTCATTCTATATGAGCTATAGAGACATCAATATATGCACATTTATGTGGGGTTTATTAAAAAAAAATTATATAAATGCATTAAACTAAGCCCTATATTCCGTGTATGGATACAGTTGTTAATTCACTTTGATCCGGCTGTTCCACATACTTATTTTAAGCCATTCCGCTATGCAGTCTATAATGGATGACAGTGGGGCGAGCGGGTGACTGGTAATCTTAAGGTTCCCGGTTCGATTCCGGCCCCCCCTCGAGCAGCATGCCGAAGTGTCCTTGAGCAAGACACTTAACTGTCTTAACCAATAACTGCTGCCGACGAGCAGGTTGGCACCTTGGATGGTCGCCTCTGCTGTCTGTGTGTGAATGTGTGAGTGAAATGGGTGAATGTGAGGAATAAATTGTAAAGCGCTTTGGATAAAAGCTGTTATATAAAAATAAACGCAGTCCATAATGGACCCGTCTGTTTCACAGGTGGTGTTGGTTTATATAGAATGACCTGCACCCTCCCTCCCTCAAAGCTTTAGAGAGGATCTATTATAGCAGGACCATCATCTCCCGTCTGTTGCTTTTTGGCCAAACAGGTCACAGAATCCATATTTATTCATGATATGATCAGGTTTCATAGTCATATTTTATGTCGATGGGACATATATTATTGAGTGATGTTCTATCGTCCTCAGTCTGTCCCTCTCTGAGTGCCACGAATGGAGAGATAAGATAAGATAATATACGATATTCCTTTATTGATCCCTGTGGGGAAATTCAGGCATCATAGCAGCATGGGGGGGGGGGCGGTACAGGTCGTATGGGCAGAGTAAAAATAAACGGTATAAACTATATAATTAACTCTGAATATAGAAATAAGATAAACATAAACATGTAGTGTAAAGGTGCAGATGAGGGTCTGTGTGCCATATTGCTAGATGCAGTAACAAGTGAAGAATTTGAAAGCAACAGTAGGTCTTTCTTGGGTCACATGGGTGTAACGGGAGAGGAGAGGAACCCATGTCTTCCAACATGAATCGGAAACAAAACAGGGGTATGCTGCTTATGGCAGTGAAAACCCTATGGCTACACTCTCAAATCACTAATTGCCTTTGCAATTAATATATAACTTGTAATATTACAATACTAATATAATATTGTGTAAGAGTAGCCCGTCTCTAGCCCACATTGGCATGGGAATCATTTCAATATTTCTTTGCCATTAATATAAACTGTTCATTGGCTTCATGTGAACTCCACGGCGGCGTCAGCAGCAAATGAGACGCGGATGTCATCAACATGTAGATTAGAGCGTTTCAAGGAGATTATCACTGGTGACGCTGCCCCGCGAGTATTAGTGCTGTGCGACCGCTGCGTGTCTGTCAGTTCAGACCAGGCTCCCAGTACAGACCAGACCAGGCGACCCGCACTCTACATCTCCCAGTAGGTACAGACCAGACCAGGCGACCCACGCTCTACAGCTCCCAGTACAGACCAGACCAGGTGACCCGCACTCTACAGCTCCCAGTACAGACAAGACCAGGCGACCCGCACTCTACAGCTCCCAGACAGTACAGACAGTTAAATACGGACCGTGCACCTGACCAAAGTGAAGATGGACAATCACGAACAAAGCACTCAGATGGAACCACTGCTGCCGCCGGTAAAGAGCTTTTTCTCTTATTCTATTCAGCGGGCAGGACACGGTGCACCTCATTAGCATGTCACATTGCTGAATTGGAATTGAGGAGTGCATATACGCCATTGCAAAAAAGTAGCCCATCACGATAGTAATTCTAGTTTTACCACGGTATCGGTCATCGTAGCCTATATTCTATCATGGTAAAAGTCATGCTCGCACCACGGTGCGACTTTAGTTCTTAAATTGACCTAATAATGGTGTAAAATCCAATGTAAACCATGATACTTATGGTATTGGCATCGTTCTATTGGTCACTAAATGGTTATTTAAATTATGACTAAACATTTTGGATGTAATAAAATATCAATATAATTCTATGTATCATTAAAAACATTTATATTTGAAAAAATAAAAGTGTCACATTTTGCAGACAAACGTGAAGAGAGAGAGAGAAACCAGTGAACTGTTCTTTCTTAGAGTATAATATTGTAGTCAGTTAATGTGGCAAAGCCGTTATGTGGCAAATACTAATGTACGTAGCTGTATGTATAATCTTGTTAACAAAATCATTCTTTGTTTTATTCATATGCAGAAATACAATTAAAACACACACACTTAGTCTGTCTTTAGAGGATTAACAAGTATGTCTTTACGAATAACAAGTCTGTCTTTTTTAGAGGAATAACGTTCTCTATTTTCAAAGGCTTCCGCTCCATGAACAAACTTTACAATATTCATGCCCCCCCTTTACAAAACTCATGCCCCCCTTCGGCCCTATCTGTGCACGCCACACTGGCCTTTATTGTCTCTCTCTCTCCAGACCACAGATTGTAGAGGACATTAACTTATCAAAAAAAACTTCTCATCATAGTACAATATAAAGTAGTAGCAGTACATTTTTATTTATTTTTTTATAATTCACAGAATGCCTTAGCTCACTGGACTACCACACAGCCACACTGTAGTTCATTTTCAAAGGTTATATTTGACCTTATATTGTCTGTAACCACCAAACATAAAATTATTGTGTCTTACTGAAAAGTAAATGAACATAAAGTGGATGGACTAACAAAGAAATTGCTGACCATTTTCATTAAAATAAAATACAGTATTCTATTTCCAAAATACATCTATAACATTATATCACCTGTATCCTATGTGTCCAAGATGCGTTTGATCTTATTATATCACCTGTATCCTATGTGAAGATGTGTCTGATCTTATATCACCTGTATCCTATGTGTCTAAGATGTGTCTGATCTTATATCACCTGTATCCTCTGTGTCTAAGATGTGTCTGATCTTATATCACCTGTATCCTATGTGTCTAATCTTATATCACCTGTATCCTATGTGTCTAAGATGTGTTTGATCTTATATCACCTGTATCCTGTGTCTAAGATGTGTCTGATCTTATATTACCTGTATCCTGTGTCTAAGATGTGTCTGATCTTATATCACCTGTATCCTGTGTCTAAGATGTGTAGGCTCTATATGCTCAACAATGCTGTGGCTCTAGTACTTAGCCTGTCTGACAGTTCAAACTACTTCAGAGTATTAAGCAAGTCAACACAGTGGTTCAGTGGTTGTTAGCACTGTTGCCTCACAGCCAGAAGGTCCTGGGTTCTGTGTGGAGTTAGTACTGTTGCCTCACAGCCAGACGGTCCTGGGTTCTGTGGGGAGTTAGTACTGTTGCCTCACAGCCAGAAGGTCCTGGGTTCTGTGTGGAGTTAGTACTGTTGCCTCACAGCCAGAAGGTCCTGGGTTCTGTGTGGAGTTAGTACTGTTGCCTCACAGCCAGAAGGTCCTGGGTTCTGTGGGGAGTTAGTACTGTTGCCTCACAGCCAGAATGTCCTGGGTTCTGTGGAGAGTTAGTACTGTTGCCTCACAGCCAGAATGTCCTGGGTTCTGTGGAGAGTTAGTACTGTTGCCTCACAGCTAGAAGGTCCTGGGTTCTGTGGAGAGTTAGTACTGTTGCCTCACAGCCAGAAGGTCCTGGGTTCTGTGGAGAGTTAGTACTGTTGCCTCACAGCCAGAAGGTCCTGGGTTCAGTGGTTAGCACTGTTGCCTCACAGCCAGAATGTCCTGGGTTCTGTGTGGAGTTAGTACTGTTGCCTCACAGCAAGAATGTCCTGGGTTCTGTGGAGAGTTAGTACTGTTGCCTCACAGCCAGAAGGTCCTGGGTTCAGTGGTTAGCACTGTTGCCTCACAGCCAGAATGTCCTGGGTTCTGTGTGGAGTTAGCACTGTTGCCTCACAGCCAGAATGTCCTGGGTTCTGTGGAGAGTTAGTACTGTTGCCCCACAGCAAGAATGTCCTGGGTTCTGTGGAGAGTTAGTACTGTTGCCTCACAGCAAGAATGTCCTGGGTTCTGTGGAGAGTTAGTACTGTTGCCTCACAGCCAGAAGGTCCTGGGTTCTGTGGAGAGTTAGTACTGTTGCCTCACAGCTAGAAGGTCCTGGGTTCTGTGGGGAGTTAGTACTGTTGCCTCACAGCTAGAAGGTCCTGGGTTCTGTGGGGAGTTAGTACTGTTGCCTCAAGTCACAGCCAGAAGGTCCTGGGTTCTGTGTGGAGTTAGTACTGTTGCCTCACAGCCAGAAGGTCCTGGGTTCTGTGTGGAGTTAGTACTGTTGCCCCACAGCCAGAAGGTCCTGGGTTCTTTGGATAGTTAGTACTGTTGCCTCACAGCAAGAATGTCCTGGGTTCTGTGGAGAGTTAGTACTGTTGCCTCACAGCAAGAATGTCCTGGGTTCTGTGGAGAGTTAGTACTGTTGCCTCACAGCCAGAAGGTCCTGGGTTCTGTGGAGAGTTAGTACTGTTGCCTCACAGCTAGAAGGTCCTGGGTTCTGTGGGGAGTTAGTACTGTTGCCTCACAGCTAGAATGTCCTGGGTTCTGTGGGGAGTTAGTACTGTTGCCTCACAGCCAGAAGGTCCTGGGTTCTGTGTGGAGTTAGTACTGTTGCCCCACAGCCAGAATGTCCTGGGTTCTGTGTGGAGTTAGTACTGTTGCCTCACAGCCAGAAGGTCCTGGGTTCTGTGTGGAGTTAGTACTGTTGCCCCACAGCCAGAATGTCCTGGGTTCTGTGTGGAGTTAGTACTGTTGCCCCACAGCCAGAAGGCCCTGGGTTCTGTGGGGAGTTAGCATGTTCTCCCTGTGTTCCTCTGAGTTTCCTCTGGGTCCTGCAGGTTTCCCCCCCCACCATAAAGAGATGCATACTAAGTACACACTCCCACCATCAGCTTCGACAAGGTACTGACATTAGAACAGGAGTTGACACTGCAGGTGCTCACTGCTCCTAACTAGTAATGTTAAAGCTGCTGTTTGTTTGTGACTAAAGCCCTTCAATATCTTTCAGATATCCAATCTGCTTCTATTTTTAAATATTGCATAATATACACAGGTTACCCTGATTAGCTGTCTCAGTTGTCAGTAGTTGTAATGGATATCTGCTAGATAGCCCACAAACACTTAATGAAACTAGTTTGTTACAATTTAGTACATTTTTTATTTAGTTCAGTAATTTATGACTGAATTAAAACATCATTGTACTCGATCTTTAAGATAATGCTTGTTTTGAGAATGGGTGAAAACCGAATTGACCTAAAACCCTGGCCTCTTTTCTTTGGTCCTCCAATCACAACTGTTTCTTCCCTCAGACAGCAGCAGCTGTGATTGGAGGATCAAGAAAAGAGGGCAGGGTTTGAGTTGAGTGAATTGTACTAAACATCATCTGCTTTACTCCCCCCCCCCCCCCCCCCCCAAGAACATTCCAATAAGAAGATTAAATTAGCATACTTGTTTAGACAAAAATGATTTTCTTGAATTAGTTTAATATATTCTGAAAAAGATTAAGAAATGCATTCACCTGTTTCTCCTCAAACTAGTGCCAATTGTTACTGGGTGTCTGTTCTAGGTTCGTTGAGATGACGACGCCCAGCCAGCCTAGAAAATTGGTGGTAATTATTGCTGTGTGGATTCAATCTGTAAGTCGCTTTGGATAAAAGCGTCCGCTAAATGACTAAATTGTAAATTGCATAGGAAGGTTAAATGCAGAGGTCAAACTTCCGGTATATGTAAAGATTTACTTGACAATAAAGCTATTCTTTAGACTCAACCATGCATCAGGTATAGTGCTTAGTCTCTCTGACAGCGCATACTACTTTGAAAGTGAATGCACTTTAGGCAAGAAAGTAAGCAGAGCGACCTCTGTGGTTGAGCATCTCTGAAAATAGAGGAACTGTCAGCTTTCATCTGATTTGTGAAGAAATAATGGGTCTGGGGCGTATTTGTAAAAAATTCCAGGAAATCTTTTCCCCATGCACGGCGGGATCTGCAAAAATGCTAGATTACACTAAAATCCTGCCTGGATTTGAATAATCTTTTGACCCGCTTGATGCACCAGATGGATTTGGGGGTTTGACCCTGCATGGCACGGAGCAAAAGGTGCCAACAATGGTCTGGGCGTTCTTTTTAAGTAGCCTACTGTAAATTGAGTATGATTTTCTGTGATTGACAGTGGCTCATATACCGAACACTGTCTGACTTGTCCTAATTCGGTAAACCTCACCCATCTGGTACACCCGAGGACATTTCTAACCAATTTGCAAATACCATTTGACCTCGGCGTGACAGGAATGCGAGTGGCGTGAACCTTCTGACTTGCTGTTTGCTAAAGTGATGGTTTACTGTCTTTACAGGTCAACCCTCCTTTCTCCTCTGTCGGACGCAGGAGTTCGGTGAGTAGTTTACCACCAACAGGAGTCTCTAGTGAAACCATGGGAACTCTTTAAAGGGGCACTTCACCAAAAACAAAAACAAAACTCTATGAACAGTTTTTCACACATTCATTTAGTTTGACAGTTTATTGAGAGTAAATTTGTTTGAATATGGGCCACCTGTAATGTCATTCTGAACACTGAATCCTTGTGTTGTGTTAATTACAGCTCAATGAAATGATAAGGTAGCAGTCCCTATAAGACAAGTTGTTGTGTTAATTACAGCTCAGTGAAATGATAAGGTAACACTAACAGTCCCTATAAGACAAGGTGTTGTGTTAATTACAGCTCAGTGAAATGCTAAGATATCAGTCCCTATAAGACAAGGTGTTGCTATTTCTTTCATCTATGTAATTTCATGGAGCTGTAATCACAAACTCACTGGTGGCCATATTCAAATTGCAAACTGCAGGGGGCGTGGTCAGGCTGCAGGGAGCAGGGGGCGTGGTCAGGCTGCAGGGAACAGGGGGCGTGGTCAGGCTGCAGGGAGCAGGGAGCGTGATCAGGCTGCAGGGAGCAGGGAGCGTGGTCAGGCTGCAGGGAGCAGGGAGCGTGGTCAGGCTGCAGGGAGCAGGGGGCGTGGTCAGGCTGCAGGGGGCGTGGTAAGGCTGCACGGAGCAGGGGGCGTGGTCAGGCTGCAGGGAGCGTGGTCAGGCTGCAGGTAGCGTGGTCAGGCTGCAGGGAGCAGGGGGCGTGGTCAGGCTGCAGGTAGCGTGGTCAGGCTGCAGGGAGCAGGGGGCGTGGTCAGGCTGCAGGCTGCAGGGAGCGTGGTCAGGCTGCAGGTAGCGTGGTCAGGCTGCAGGGAGCAGGGGGCGTGGTCAGGGAGCAGGGGGCGTGGTCAGGGAGCAGGGGGCGTGGTCAGGCTGCAGGGAGCGTGGTCAGGCTGCAGAGGGGTGTGGTCAGGCTGCAGGGAGCAGGGGGCGTGGTCAGGCTGCAGGCTGCAGGGAGCGTGGTCAGGCTGCAGGTAGCGTGGTCAGGCTGCAGGGAGCAGGGGGCGTGGTCAGGCTGCAGGGAGCATGGTCAGGCTGCAGGGAGCGTGGTCAGGCTGCAGGTAGCGTGGTCAGGCTGCAGGGAGCAGGGGGCGTGGTCAGGCTGCAGGGAGCAGGGAGCGTGGTCAGGCTGCAGAGGGGCGTGGTCAGGCTGCAGGGGGCGTGGTCAGGCTGCAGGGAGCAGGGGGCGTGGTCAGGCTGCAGGGAGCAGGGGGCATGGTCAGGCTGCAGGGAGCGTGGTCAGGCTGCAGGGAGCAGGGAGCGTGGTCAGGCTGCAGGGAGCGTGGTCAGGCTGCAGGGGGCGTGGTCAGGCTGCAGAGGGGCGTGGTCAGGCTGCAGGGGGCGTGGTCAGGCTGCAGGGGGCGTGGTCAGGCTGCAGGGAGCAGGGGGCGTGGTCAGGCTGCAGAGGGACGTGGTCAGGCTGCACGGGCGTGGTCAGGCTGCAGGCTGCAGGGAGTGTGGTCAGGGAGCAGGGGGCCTGGTCAGGCTGTGGGGAGCAGGGAGCATGGTCAGGCTGCAGGGAACGTGGTCAGGCTGCAGGGAGCAGGGGGCCTGGTCAGGCTGCAGGGAGCGTGGTCAGGCTGCAGGGAGCAGGGGGCGTGGTCAGGCTGCAGGGAGCGTGGTCAGGCTGCAGGGAGCAGGGGGCCTGGTCAGGCTGTGGGGAGCAGGGGGCGTGGTCAGGCTGCAGGGAGCAGGGGGCGTGGTCAGGCTGCAGGGGGCGTGGTCAGGCTGCAGAGGGGCGTGGTCAGGCTGCAGGGGGCGTGGTCAGGCTGCAGAGGGGCGTGTGTAGGCTGCATAGGGGCGTGGTCAGGCTGCAGAGGGGCGTGGTCAGGCTGCAGAGGGGGCGTGGTCAGGCTGCAGGGAGCGTGGTCAGGCTGCAGAGGGGCGTGGTCAGGCTGAAGGGGGCGTAGTCAGGCTGCAGGGAGCAGGGGGGCGTGGTCAGGATGCAGGGGGTGTGGTCAGGCTGCAGAGGGGCGTGGTCAGGATGCAGGGGGTGTGGTCAGGCTGCAGAGGGGCGTGGTCAGGCTGCAGGCTGCAGGGAGTGTGGTCAGGGAGCAGGGAGTGTGGTCAGGGAGCAGGGGGCGTGGCCAGGCTGCAGGGAGCGTGGTCAGGCTGCAGGGAGCGTGGTCAGGGAGCAGGGGGCGTGGTCAGGGAGCAGGGGGCGTGGTCAGGCTGCAGGGAGCAGGGAGCGTGGTCAGGGAGCAGGGAGCGTGGTCAGGCTGCAGGGGGCGTGGTCAGGCTGCAGGGAGCAGGGAGCGTGGTCAGGCTGCAGGGAGCGTGGTCAGGCTGCAGAGAGCAGGGAGCGTGGTCAGGGAGCAGGAAGTGTGATCAGGGAGCAGGGAGTGTGGTCAGGGAGCAGGGAGCGTGGTCAGGCTGCAGGGAGCGTGGTCAGGCTGCAGGGAGCAGGGAGCGTGGTCAGGCTGCAGGGAGCAGGGAGCGTGGTCAGGGAGCAGGGAGTGTGGTCAGGCTGCAGGGAGCAGGGAGCGTGGTCAGGGAGCAGGGAGTGTGATCAGGGAGCAGGGAGTGTGGTCAGGGAGCAGGGAGCGTGGTCAGGCTGCAGGGGGCGTGGTCAGGCTGCAGGGAGCAGGGAGCGTGGTCAGGGAGCAGGGAGTGTGATCAGGGAGCAGGGAGCGTGGTCAGGCTGCAGGGAGCGTGGTCAGGCTGCAGGGAGCAGGGAGTGTGGTCAGGCTGCAGGGAGCAGGGAGCGTGGTCAGGGAGCAGGGAGTGTGATCAGGGAGCAGGGAGTGTGGTCAGGCTGCAGGGAGCAGGGAGCGTGGTCAGGGAGCAGGGAGTGTGATCAGGGAGCAGGGAGTGTGGTCAGGGAGCAGGGAGCGTGGTCAGGGAGCAGGGAGTGTGGTCAGGCAGCAGGGAGCGTGGTCAGGCTGCAGGGAGCAGGGAGCGTGGTCAGGCTGCAGGGAGCGTGGTCAGGCTGCAGGGAGCAGGGAGCGTGGTCAGGCTGCAGGGAGCGTGGTCAGGCTGCAGGGAGCAGGGAGCGTGGTCAGGGAGCAGGGAGCGTGGTCAGGCTGCAGGGAGCATGGTCAGGGAGCAGGGAGCGTGGTCAGGGAGTGTGATCAGGGAGCAGGGAGTGTGGTCAGGGAGCAGGGAGCGTGGTCAGGGAGCAGGGAGCGTGGTCAGGGAGTAGGGAGCAGGGAGCGTGGTCAGGCTGCAGGGAGCGTGGTCAGGCTGCAGGGAGCAGGGAGCGTGGTCAGGGAGCAGGGAGCGTGGTCAGGGAGTGTGATCAGGGAGCAGGGAGTGTGGTCAGGGAGCAGGGAGTGTGGTCAGGGAGCAGGGAGCGTGGTCAGGGAGTAGGGAGCAGGGAGCGTGGTCAGGGAGCAGGGAGCGTGGTCAGGGAGCAGGGAGCGTGGTCAGGCTGCAGGGAGCAGGGAGCGTGGTCAGGGAGCAGGGAGCGTGGTCAGGCTGCAGGGAGCAGGGAGCGTGGTCAGGCTGCAGGGAGCAGGGAGCGTGGTCAGGCTGCAGGGAGCAGGGAGCGTGGTCAGGGAGCAGGGAGCGTGGTCAGGGAGCAGGGAGCGTGGTCAGGCTGCAGGGAGCAGGGAGCGTGGTCAGGCTGCAGGGAGCAGGGAGCGTGGTCAGGGAGCAGGAAGCGTGGTCAGAATGCACGCACGTACATGGTTGCAGCTATTGTGGGGCGAGAGTGGCTCGGGAGGTAGAGCAGTCGTGGTAATCCGGAGGTTCCCGGTTCGATTCCCCGGGCAGCGTGTCGAGGTGTCCTTGAGCAAGACACTTAACCCCTAATTGCTCCCGATGAGCAGGTTGCCCTGGAATTAACTACCCACCCCAGTTAGGACAGCCGAAACCCGTCCAATCTTTCGCCGTCGACTAAAGACGCACTTCTTCAACCACTATCTAAAAATAAATAAATAAATAAAAAATCGAACCCTAACTAACCTTACTGTGTCATGCACTTGTCCTAATAAACTAACCTACACTGTAGCACTCAACACTTGGTGAACATTGTTACTCAGCTGATAGAGTTGTGCCCTTCCTGATGACTTGTTGTTCAGAACTTGTAAGTCGCTTTGGATAAAAGCGTCAGCTAAATGACTAAATGTAAATGTAAATGCAGGTTGGCACCTTGCCTGGTTGCCTCCTCCGTTGGTGTGTGAATGGGTAAAATGTGAGGAACAAACTGTAAAGTGCACATTTTATTATTTAACTTCATTCTAACTCATTTTCAGTTCTTATTCATAAAATAGACTAAATTATATTGGGGGGAACAATAATATAATATTATTTATTCAATAAGTTAAGGGGAAATAATACTAGTATAGGAAGCAGAGGTTGGTTTACTTCCTGTTTGGACAGAGATGTTGACGGAGAAACTGCGTAGGAGTTGGACTGACATGTCCCAATAATTTGTTTACATTTGAAAGATTCACGTGTTACGATGCTAACTTGACATCTCCTTTCAATGAACAGAAGGCCACGCCCCCTCAACATACTGAGAGCTGGCTGTGCTCAGAGAGAGAGCGCTAAGCCACGCCCCCTCAACATACTGAGAGCTGTCTGTCCTCAGAGAGAGAGAGCACTAAGCCACGCCCCCTCAACATACTGAGAGCTGGCTGTGCTCAGAGAGAGAGAGCACTAAGCCACGCCCCCTCAACATACTGAGAGCTGGCTGTGCTCAGAGAGGGTGCGCTAAGCCACGCCCCCTCAACATACTGAGAGCTGGCTGTGCTCGGAGCCGTATAATTGAGAGTTGCGACACGCTTTGATCTCGCCGACAGGATATCACGTGGTTCACGGAGCTACCTGTAGTTCCAATTTGGCTTCCTGTCAACTTGATTTCAATGGTACAGAACGGCAGAACAAATTATACGGCTCTGCTACTACTGTTACAGCAATTTTTGGTACTTATTAATACAATGTGCATTGATCACTGTTGCGATATATCATTTACATATCTGCTACTTTAATATTTACATTATATCACTAGGCGATGACGGCAAATTTCGAACGTTAAATGCTAGCTGTGCTAGCTGACTTATTTTACATTAGCCATATCACCAGTTGTTACACAATCAAGCATCATTGTATTAATCAGCCCACATTATATGTGGGCTATTTATATTCAATATATATAATAGCATTTCAGGGGAGTGGCAGAGAGACTTGTGCTTCTACACATCCTAATGCTATCTATAAGACATTCATGCATGCACATGTGAAAATGCAGTGAATACCATATCTCAAGCTGCTTACTCTGCATTTCTTAGCATTTACATTTCATACTGTAACCATTGATATACTACTCAATTAAGCCAAGAAAGAAGTTTGGTCAACAGTAGAAAAAATACAAGGCAAGCAATTGCATTCCACACATTTTTTATTATTATAGGCCTATAATATGTAGAGGTAGAGGGTCCAGTCTTCCACTCCTGTTGTTGGTAGTGCTAGGGCCTTTCTGTCACGACTGCTGCTCACCTCAGACTGGACACATGCACGTCATTATAGTGGTAATTTATCCTAGAAAACAAAACAGGGCGATAGAGTTATGGAGTTGCTCATGCACTCTACAACAACACACATCTTGTATCTCTTCTCATCTCTAACATTTCCATTCCACAGCATGCAAGCATCCTGCTTCAAGAAGTGTATGATTGTGTATGTGACAATAACACTCTATTTGATTTCAATATTTTAGAGGGTTTAGAGTTCACCCACCAGTTTTTGCTGTGGGAAACTTGGCATTTATTTTTGAAGTATTCTACAATCTTGTATGTGATGTAACATGTGTGGTTATTCTATTCTGATTAACCTTTTACTGCCTGTAAAGCACTTTGTGATTTTAATCTGGAAAAGAACTATATAAATAAAATGTACCTTACATCAGGGTCCCCCATTTTCAATTCATATTGACATTTATGACATACACAACATACATGACATTTATGGCATAGGGACATACAGGTATTTAGTACTACATTTGTGACATAAACGGTATTCAAATATACAGTACTGTTACCCATAGATCCTGACAGAGTATATACATATGATGGGGAGGGGACTGTACATTAGGAGGGGGTGGGTGGGAGAGAAATATACATACGGTGGGGAGGAGACTGTACATTTCTACTAATAATATACAACCTACATATCTACTAATAATATACAAACTACATTACTACTAATAATAATCAACCTCACAACTCCAAATGACTGGGACACGTCTCTCATTAGAGTCAAGACCACGAGAGGAGAGCCAGACAGGTCTGTATCCACTGTGTGTTATTGTCTATATATTATATTATGTAACCTTACTGTACCTTATATGAAGACCAGTCTATCTAGTGTCATGTGTTATTGTCTATATATTATAACCTTACTGTACCTTATATGAAGACCAGTCTATCTAGTGTCATGTGTTATTGTCATATTATAACCTTACTGTACCTTATATGAAGACCAGTCTATCTCGTGTTGCTCACTTTAACAATAAATCTAATAAACAATGATAAACTAATGAACACCAATATAATAACTGCAAATAATTTGGTAAATATAACGTTAGGCGTAGGCCAGCCAACGTCAGTATGGTAACGTTCTTAACTGCATTTAGAATCTAACAAGCTATTAACTTACGATCAACATTAACTAAAGCTTGCTACATAAAATACCAATATTGACTAAATCCATGAGTGGTCTGCTAATGCGTTAAAATGTACAAAGTAGTAAAAGTAAAGTAAACTTACCAGCGAGTGCCGCTCGGCAACAATGAAAATGCATGGCGTTGAGCTGAGACTTGAACTACGGACCCCCCCTGAGGCGCTTTACTTCCGCATTCCACGATAACGACCAAGTGGGCGGGAGTGTCGGAACTCTTAATTATACGGCTCTGGCTGTGCTCAGAGAGAGAACGCACTAAGCCACACCCCCTCAACATACTGAGAGCTGGCTGTGCTCAGAGAGAGAGAGCGCTAAGCCACGCCCCCTCAACATACTGAGAGCTGGCTGTGCTCAGAGAAAGAGAGCGCTAAGCCACGCCCCCTCAACATACTGAGAGCTGGCTGTGCTCAGAGAGAGCGCTAAGCCACACCCCCTCAACATACTGAGAGCTGGCTGTGCTCAGAGAGGGTGCGCTAAGCCACGCCCCCTCAACATGCTGAGAGCTGGCTGTGATCAGAGAGGGTAGGCTAAGCCATGCCCCCTCAACATACTGAGAACTGGCTGTGATCAGAGAGGGTAGGCTAAGCCACGCCCCCTCAACATGCTGAGAGCTGGCTGTGATCAGAGAGGGTAGGCTAAGCCACGCCCCCTCAACATACTGAGAGCTGGCTGTGCTCAGAGAGAGCGCTAAGCCACACCCCCTCAACATACTGAGAGCTGGCTGTGCTCAGAGAGGGTGCGCTAAGCCACGCCCCCTCAACATGCTGAGAGCTGGCTGTGATCAGAGAGGGTAGGCTAAGCCATGCCCCCTCAACATACTGAGAGTTGGCTGTGTGTTGCAACCAATCAAATGATACACATGAAGCGGAGAAAATGACACTCCTGACATGAACGTTCTACAAGAAGCTTTTTCTGACTGAATTAACATCAACATTATCAGGGCACTGGATCTTTAATCTCATGGGGATTGGTGGCTGACTAGATGCTTAGTTGAGATTTTCTTTTTAATAATATATATATAAAAAAAATATATATATATATACAATATAATGTCTACACAATGTCAGAGGGCATAGACCTGTTCGCTGTGTACGTCAGACTCAGTGTGGGCGAGCATCACCGGAGCAGAAAGGAACGTAATCCTGGTCAGAACAACGGGGGCCAATCCATGCCAAAGCTAGATATGTAAAAGGTGAAAGACTCACACTCACAGCCATGCTGATTTGGCAAAATTACATCTAGCCGTTTTCATTTGAAACAACTTTTAGCCAGGGGCGTGTCATGGTTTCTCCATAGAGCCCCATCATATTATTTTAGCGCAGCAGCTTGCGCAGGTAGGGGGCAACTCAGTCATGTGAATCAGTTGGTATTGCTGATTGGCAGCGAACAGGTCTATACGGTCTGGAGATTTGGACTCTCCCTGTTTTTTTTGGCCTTTCTACCAGTTTCCTCCCATCCCCCAATTTAGTCGTTATGCCAACCTCCCCACCGGTTGTTGCACTGCCCTAATGTGGGTCTGGGGAGGGTGTAGACTACCACATGCCTCCTCTGTCAGTTTGGGGAGGGTGTGTAGACTACAACATGCCTCCTCTGTAGGTCTGGGGAGGGTGTAGACTACCACATGTCTCCTCTGTAGGTCTGGGGAGGGTGTAGACTACCACATGCCTCCTCTGTAGGTCTGGGGAGGGTGTAGACTATCACATAATAATAATAATAATAATTCATTTTATTTATAGAGCGCTTCTCAATGACCCGAAGTCGCTGACAGTAGTTATAGGAACATAGTAAAAACAAAGAAACAAAAAACAAAGAAACAAAAAAGGAACATGAGACCATGGGGGAAACAGGGGAAAGCAGCATGAGATAACACAAAAAGACAGAGCGACAGGAACAGACATCAATCGGGTTGGAGGGGGGTTATGGGTGGGGGGGTTGAAGGCTAGGGAGAACAGGTGGGTTTTGAGGCGAGATTTGAAGTTGGAGTGTAGGGGAGTCTGATGTACTGAGGGAGGGAGTTCCAGAGTCGGGGTGCAGTGCGAGTAGGGATGGGTACCGAATTCGGTACTTTTAAGGTAACGAACCGAAACACGTCGGTACTACCGAGTATCGATTCAAGTGAGATTTTTATTTTTTTGCTTTTTTATTTTCATGTCAACGTTCACACGCACAATATATGCTTACCTAGGATTTGACTTGATTCAACAACAAAGCAGTCGGAGCAATGGCAAGCCGAAAACGGTCGAAATTGTAGTTATTTGAAGTTTGGATTTTTTTTACGACTGAGGTAGGTAAATTGGGTTGGGTACCGGTATCGATTCACAGGTACCGGTACCGTATCGGTTCAAATGTGAAAGGTACCCATCCCTAAGTGCGAGAGAAGGCCCGATCACCATGCCTCCTCTGTAGTTCTTGGGAGGGTGTAGACACTACATGTCTCCTCTGTAGGTCTGGGGAGGGTGTAGACGACCACATTTACATTTAGCTGGCGCTTTTCCAAAGCGACTTACAAGTTCTGTACGACAGGTCAGCAGGAAGGGTAGTACAACTCTGGCAGCTGAGTAACAATGTTCATCAAAAAGTGCTGCAACTTGGGTGCTGCAGTGTTGAGTGCATAGTAGTAAAGACATATTAGTATAGTAGGAAGAGTGCATGATAGTAAAAGACAGTAAGAAGGTTCATGTTTTACAGTGTGCTAATACACACTGGCTGGGTTTTCTGAGTAGTGTGAGAAGGGAGCCTTCTTTCTGAGAATCCCCTTGATGTAGAGAGGCTCTGAGAGACTGGAGGTACAGGGTGGTGTGTGAGGTCTGCAGGGTAGTGTGTGAGGTCTACAGGGTGGTGGTGTGTGAGGTCTGCAGGGTAGTGTGTGAGGTCTACAGGGTGGTGGTGTGTGAGGTCTGCAGGGTAGTGTGTGAGGTCTACAGGGTGGTGGTGTGTGAGGTCTGCAGGGTGGTGGTGTGTGAGGTCTACAGGGTGGTGGTGTGTGAGGTCTGCAGGGTGGTGGTGTGTGAGGTCTACAGGGTGGTGGTGTGTGAGGTATGCAGGGTGGTGGTGTGTGAGGTCTACAGGGTGGTGGTGTGTGAGGTATGCAGGGTGGTGGTGTGTGAGGTCTACAGGGTGGTGTGTGAGGTCTACATGGTGGTGAGGTCTACAGGGTGGTGGTGTGTGAGGTCTACAGGGTGGTGTGTGAGGTCTACATGGTGGTGAGGTCTACAGGGTGGTGGTGTGTGAGGTTTGCAGGGTGGTGGTGCATGAGGTCTACAGGGTGGTGGTGTGTGAGGTCTGCAGGGTGGTGGTGCGTGAGGTCTACAGGGTGGTGTGTGAGGTCTGCAGGGTGGCCCTTCTGCTCCAGGGTAATCTAGTACCTCTGCTCCAGGGTAATCTAGTACCTCTGCTCCAGGGCCATCTAGTACCTCTACTCCAGGGTAATCTAGTACCTCTGCTCCAGGGCCATCTAGTACCTCTGCTCCAGGGCCATCTAGTACCTCTGCTCCAGGGCCATCTAGTACCTCTGCTCCAGGGCCATCTAGTACCTCTGCTCCAGGGCCATCTAGTACCTCTGCTCCAGGGTAATCTAGTACCTCTGCTCCAGGGCCATCCACTAACCCAACCCAACTATCTGGGGGTTCCAAAAGCATCTTTGGGAAGTTGGCATAGAAGCACAAGTAGAATTGTAATGTTTGTGCCTTGAATACTTTAATGTATGGTTTGTATGCTCTGTAAATAACTCATGTACATATACCGATATGCCCTACTTTGATTACTTGTATTATTGCACAATGTCGTTCTATTGGATTCTTAATATAAATTATTATTGTATTATGCACAATCGTTGCGGGCAAGACCCCCCGCATTTCATTCTATACTTGTATGCCGTGACAAATAAAACTCTTGACTTGACTTGACTATGGTTCTCAACCCTATGGAGTTGCTTTTGAGTTGTCTGAGGAAAATACACACAAATTTGAATTTGCATTTCTGTGTCCTTACATAGATCTCTGTTCCCTTAAACAGGAGTTGCTTTTCATCCCTCTCAGTGTTGTTTGAATTGAGATCTCCTGCATGAATATTGAGTTTGCTATAAAGGGGATTTGTGGCAAAACAGAAATGTCATCACAAACAAGAATCACACAAGGCAGTAATGTAGTTCTTCATAGCTTTATCATAATAAAATGAGTTACAACACATTGAACAGAAATGTTTTAAGGGTAAAACAGGGTTGTGGCAGCTGGTCTAAATGTAAACTAAATGGGATTTGAGTAACAACAAAAAAATCACCTGCTGGCATAATCTTAAAGGAACACGCCAACATCATGGGAAATGTGCTTACTGTCTTCTCCAGAGTCAGACAATAAGATAGATACCAGTTTCCTCTCTGTGCCTTCAGTAGAAAGCTATATTCAGATCAAATTTTATTACCTATATTTATGTCTTTCTACTATTACCTTGCCCATACCTGTACCTCCCCTTCCCCTCCCCCCAGCCAAATTTCCTCAAGGGGATCAATAAAGGAATATCTTATCTTAACTAAGTCATTCACTCACTCCCTGACTGTTAGCCACTCTGACCCTAGTGGTGGCTCACAGGCATGGCGTTTGCCGGAAGGAGCAGAAAGGGTCACGATGACCTACGCTTCGCATCTGTGTGGCACCGTGTCCTCATTCGCGTGTACTCTGATTAGAAATCAATTCTGTTAGTCGAGCATAAGAGACGCAAACTCAAACAGTGGACAGATCCATGTATTTAATATGGGCTAATGTCTGTGTTGGTGTGTTCAGCCGCAGAGACGGGCAGTTTAATCTGAGCAGGGACTTTTATCCCAGCGTCCAGATGATCAACATCCACCCGTGGCCTCCCTGTAGCAGCCTGACGAGCCCATGCGGCCCTGCAGCTGTGCTGCGTCCTTCACCCTGCAGCAGTGTAAAGCCTCGCTGATCAGAGGGTCGGGCGGCCCGGGATAAACCGCTGGCCAAGCAAGCTTCTCAGAATTAAACTATTAGGGGCGCCAGGGTGGCACACCACGTAACTCCACGTCCGGGTTCGACTCCCGGACCCGGCGACCTTTGCCGCATGTCTTCCCCCATATCTCCTCTCATCCTTCCTCTCTGCCGGACTTGTCCAATAAAGCCAATAGAAATCTACCAAAAACATAATCTTAAAAAAATAAAAGAATTAAACTATTAACTAATAAAAGGCTACAGTAGTAAGGGGGGGCAACAGGTAGAGCAGTCGTCTGGCAATTTCCCCCGGTGTGATTCCCACTCCTCCCCGTAGCAGCGTGTCGAAGTGTCCTTGAGCAAGACACTTAACCCCCTAATTCCTCCCGATGAGCAGGTCGGTGCCTTGCATGGTCGCCTCCGCCGCCGGTGTGTGAATGTGAATGGGTGAAATGTGAGGAACTAATTGTAAAGCACTTTGGATAAAAGCTGTTTACCATTTAGTAAGATCTGTGTTGCTGAGGAAGTGGCCTGTTGTAGCAACGCAAGCTGAACTCACTGGAGGCACAGCGTGGCGATGATGTGTCTGATGATGACCCCAGCTGTCCGCTGTACAGCGACATGCGCTTTGATTGCTCCTTGGATTTACAGGGCTGGCACAAATTAGCTTTACTGATGAGATCAGACTATTACAGACCGCTGGGTTGGCACATTATGCTGCATTGGCACAGTGACTCTCAACTATTTATTTTTTATTTTTATTATTGATCTTTTCCCCCCTCCTTTTTCCTCCGATTTTCTCCCATTCCAATGTTAGTCGTTATGCCAATTCCCAATCCCCTTCCTGGTCGCTGCGCACTTACCCCCCACAGTCGGTCTGGGAGAGTGGAGGCTATCACGTGCTTCCTCCGACACACGTCTAGCCAATCAACCGCTTCTGTTCACCTGGCAGCACGGACTCTCACTGAGAGGGTGTAACGTGTGGAAGGATCACACTACCCCCCTTAGATCCTATCTGCGCTGAGCAGGCGCCCCAACCGAACTGTAGGAGTCGCTGTTTACAACGACCCGGACCCACCCCGCCAGCTTTTCCCACCCTCTAATACTGCCAATTGTATTAGTGTGAACGGCCAGCCAAGCTGGTGACAACGCCGGAGCTGTGAGCTGGATTCGAACAGGTGAATCCAGCGTCTCCGGCGTTGGTGACGAACGCAATCTCCGCTACGCCACCTGACCGCCCTGACTCTCTCAACTCTTAATAGATTATCCATGCATTCTTTATACAGAACATTTAATTGTTTTTTGCACAGCATCTCAATAATTATTTTTTGATTGATGCTATTCTGTAGGTTAACAACAGTTTGGGTGCATGTGTTGAGTTTTCTGGTCACTTCCTGTCAGCAGTGTAGCTTGGTGGTCACTTCCTGTCAGCAGTGTAGCTTGGTGGTCACTTCCTGTCAGCACTGTAGCTTAGTGGTCACTTCCTGTCAGCACTGTAGCTTGGTGGTCACTTCCTGTCAGCAGTGTAGCTTGTATACAGCCATGCCCCACGTTGTTATGCACAGCTTAACATTATGCTTTTCAAGCGCTTAGAGTTCCAGGTAAGATTACGTACGTGTGACCGTCTTAGTGGTAGATTGATTGATTGTTGATTGATTGTTCTGGTGATCACAGAGTGAGGCGTTCTGGTGGTCACAGAGTGAGGTGTTCTGGTGGTCAGAGAGTGAGGTGTTCTGGTGGTGAGCTTGAAAGTAAAGTGGGGAGATTGTTTGCAGAGTGCATTCTTCTAGTTTCATGCTCTTATACCAAAAGCCTTTCAGACCACAGACTCTGTTCCACTCGGACACCATCCCTTTCCTGACGGGGATTAAAGCAAAACATTTATATATTTTGACTGAAATATTTGGGTTAAAAGGACTGTATTTATATAGTGCTTTTATCCAAATCGCTTTACCGACGGCAACCATTCGAACCGGGAACCTTCTGAGACAGAGGGCGGGACAGAGAGGGGAGGCAACACACAGAGATGGAGATATACGGTACGTCAGGCTCTACAGTGCGACCATATTGCTCGCATATGCCCCTAGAAATATGAGTGTGCGAACCGGAAAAATCAATTACTCGCACGGTGTGCGAGTGAAGATTACAGCCTCAGTCGTCCTTTTTTTTCTCCGCTGATAAATCGTTAAAAAACTACAAGTACAAGTTGCACAATGTAGCTCTAAAAGTCTCTGTTTTTCTCTTTTATCTATTTATTCAATTCTGTTCTAGTGGTTTCTCCACGTTGAGTTTTATTTTAGCTCTCACTCCTTTTTTTATTTTTATTTTTTTATCTTACATTGTTCTTTCCCATTGTTCTTCATATTAAGGTGATAGTGTTTCTCTACAATCTTTTCCTTTTTCTGATGTTTCCTACATAAGTTAGTAGAAGGTTCAAATGAATATATCAATGAAGGTATTTTTTTTTTTCATTTTTCATAATATTTCACTACAGTAAGGGAAGGCGCAAGACCAAAAGCGACATTCTATTGAATTAGAATGAAAATGTTAGATCCTATGGCAATTAGCATAGGAAGATTAGGATTACAAAGCTCAGTTTGGGCAATCCGGTGGCCTAAGGGAGGGAGTCATACGCGGAGGATGTGTTTATGGAACACAGGCCTGTACGACTCTCTGGGAATAAAAAAGGGGATTTTTATTTGTATATATATATGTTTTTAAGCTCGGCTCTCAACGGGACCTCAATAATTGGATGTACATCTATTGTAGCTTCGCACTCCAGAAGCATTACCAAAAACTACACAAAAACATGTATAGATTATGGCTAGTTTGAATATAATGATATGGAACACTGGTGGGATAAATAAACAACACAAACGCAAAAGCGTGCTCACTGATGAAAAAAGAACATATGGATGTGGCTCTACTAAGCGAAACGCACATTTTAGAGGGAGACATAGATACGTTAGCGGATAACACATATCATAATATTAGTCACTCTTCTTTTGGTACGAGAACTCGAGGTGTAGCCATAGTCGTTAGACGTAAGTTAAATATTGAATTAAAGGGAGTATGGTCGGATGCAGATGGGCGTATAACTGTAGCTAGGATTGTACACAATAACAGGAAAATAGCGTTGGCAGCGGTATATGCCCCAAATTTGTACGAAGAGGGTTTCTTCTCTACACTAACCAATGCAATGTTAAACCTTCCCGATTACTCATTTATAATAGGTGCAGATTTTAATGCCATTTGGAATCCAAGGATGGACTAATCTTACCTCGCCTTTTCCAGCGAACAAAAGAATTCATCTAAAGCATTAAAGGATTGGTCGAAGATTACAGGTGTAAATTACTTATGACGTTCACTTAATCCCACGACCCGAAAGTACTCTTGTCGATCGGCGAGACATAACACATTATCCAGAATAGATTATGTCTAAAAATAATAATAAACGATACATTCAAATAATTCTACTCCGACTTATATAAATCAGAAACGACCTTCGATCAAAACAAAATGGACACATATCTTAATCAAATTATTCTCCCTAAACTTTCAGAGGATGACGCTAAACAGTTAGAAACACCGATCACACTAGAGGAACTCAAGAAGGCCATATCCGAAATGCAAAGTGGTAAGGCTCCTGGAAGAGACGGTATCCCACCAGAAATGTACCTTTCTTGTTGGGACATAATTGGACCCTTATTACTAAATATGATCTTATACTCAGTCAAGGAGGGGAACTTCCATAAAAACGACAATATTGCACTCATATCAGTCCTTCTCAAAAAAGACAAAGACCCCACGAGTGCGGTAGTTACAGACCCTTAAGCCTCCTCGGAACCGATATCAAACTGTACTCTAAGGTATTAGCCATCAGATTACAAAAGCATATGACGTCTTTAGTTCATCCGGACCAAACTGGCTTCATAAGAGGTCGCCTGATCACTGATAACATAAGACGAATACTGCACGTACTAGATGCAGACAAGGACGACACCATACCTAAGGCGATGCTGTCCCTGGATGCTATGAAAGCCTTTGACAGGCTGGAATGGTCGTATCTATGGGCAGTATTAGAAAGGATGGGGTTAGGAAAAGGATTCATTGATATGATTAAAGTATTATACAAAGACCCATCGGCCATGATTACAACAGGTACAATCCTCTCCAAAATCTTTCCGGTATCACGCTCAGCCAGACAGGGTTGCCCTCTTAGTCCCGGACTATTCGATCTATCATTAGAGCCTTTAGCACAATATAAGACAATCCCAATCCATAGAACCAATCGTAATCAAGGGCACACAACATAAAATTTATATGCGGACGACGTAATATTGTTCATGCAAAGCCCCAACACCACATTGCCTCATCTACTCAAGTTGATTGAGAACTTTGGTGATTTATCGGGATTTAAGATAAATTGGCCGAAGTCGGCTTTCCTTCCACTTAACACCCCTGCAAAAAAAGATATAACCCTCCCAGGTGAGATACCTATGGTAAAACATTTTAGATGCTTGGGAGTGGAAATATTCCCCACCATAAGACAAACGGTGAAGCACAATTACACAAAAATCCAAAACAAAATCAAAGACGACCTTGACAGGTGGGCAAAACTTAAAAACTCAGTACAGGCAAGGATATCAATAGTTAAGATGGATGTACTACCTAGAATCAACTTCTTCAGTTCAATGCTACCGTTACCCCCTCCAGAGGGTTACTGGAAAAGATTACACTCCTCCACATACAAATTTATTTGGAATAACAAACCACCACGTATAAAAAGATCCACCGCACAGAGAAATAAAGCAGACGGTGGCATTTTTTCCACTATTTTAAGGCGTACACATTAAGACCATTGACAACATGGTTTGATCCCTAAGCATTAGTATCCTGGAGAAAATTGGAAGAAAACATAGTAGCCCCACATAGACTGAAGGACATAGCATACACTAAACTACCAATCAAGCACTGTGAGCGGAAATTTGGCCCCATAATTACCCATGCGATCCGGATATGGCGTGAAACACAAAAAAAATATCCTAACCCACAAAAATGGCACAATCACACTCCCTTATTCAATAACAATGCACTCTTAATTGAAAAACGTCCTATAAGATTCCCTATATGGGAAGAGCAAGGCATACACTCATTAGGGGATGTTTTTAACAAACAGGGTTTTTGTAGTTATGGAGAAATATGCAAAATATTTTAATTTTAATTTAATCTCACCAAGTCCACATGGCTTTTTTACATACAGTTACGGCTATGTTTGAAGTCTCACGGTGTTCCATTAGACATACCAATTGAACACCACAGATACCACAAATTCTTCTATGAAAGAGAGACATCGAGAGGTTTTGTTTCAGGTTTTTATCATCAATTACTAACGTCCTCATATGAAACCCTCCAACTAGACTCTGTCTGGAGGAGGGATATACCAGACCTGGAAAGTGACTTTGATTGGCAAGGAGCATGGGCAAATGTCCGACTTACATCAAGGAACCCGGACCATCAACAAATCAATCTTAACTATATTCACAGGACATACTTGACTCCTATAAGACTGAACAGAATGGGTCTTAAACAAGACTCCAAATGCTCCCAATGTACAAATGGAGACGAAGGGACATTTATGCACATGTATTGGGACTGCCCACCAGTTAAGGCATTCTGGAAAGATGTGACCCAACAATTATCAAAACTCATATCTTGGAATATACCAGTACACCCCTCTGTATCACTATTGAATGATGTTTTTGAGTTTGCAGTAAATCCACAGCTAAAGAGATTGGTTTTATCGGGTATCACAGTAGCTAAAAAGCTGATCGCATCACGCTGGTTTCAACCGGAAAAAATGTGCCGGAAAGTTTGGTTTCTTACATATCTCGATGTGATTTATCAAGAAATATCTACAGCAAGAATTCTGGGTCTCAATGAATCCAAAATGTCAATGTGGTTAGAAGTGGTGGAGAGAATAAAAGCTAGCTTATAATGGTAGTGTCTGGTTAGGAGCGAGGGATAATGGAGGTACTATCCAAAGAGGGGTCCGGGAGGGGGGGGTTCGAGCTGGAGCATATGTGTGTAGGGTTTTAGATAACAGGTATTAGGGGTATACCCTGTATAAGACATTGGTATAATTGGTAATTTCGTTGGATATACACTGTATACTGTAAAGTATTATTATATATATTTTTTGCTTTCTGTTTCTGTGCTTGCATGTCATTTTAGCCATCTTAATTGTTAGTTTCATTATACATTGTGTGTTGAGTACTGACTTTTAATAATTTTGTTCTTCAATAAATAATAATAAAAAAAAAAAAAAACTACAAGTCCCACATTGCACTCAAGCCAACGGTCCAATCACAGTAGAGTGACGTGTCTGGTTTCATGGGAAATAAAGCAAATGACCAATCGGAAGCGCTAATTTTGCTTGTTTACTTCCTGAAAGTCTGCCATTGCCATATGCGAGAGTTTCCCGAGACATGTAACTCAGATTCAGATTCCTTTATTAAGCCATTTGTGTAAAAACACATTGGTAATTGTTGCAGCAATACAGTGTTACAGTGTATGCATTTTTTCCTTTCTTTTTTCACAGTAAACGACAACACCAACACAGACACAGGACAAGAAACAGTGCAGTGGAGGATTAATCAATAAAATACATATATATATATATAAAGTGAAGAGTGCAGAGTTCCAGTCAGGACTAGTGCAGTGCAGTCAGTGTCATTGTGCCAGAACTTATTCTAGTCTTACCAATAGCAATAGATTTTAGAACACCTAGATTTAGCGATAGCAATAGTAATATAACGTTAATGCAACAAAACTAATGCCTTGCTTTGTTAATCATAACGTTGATGCAGTAGCGTCTGTCGTTGTGCCGCACACAACAGCAGAGGTGGGCAATAGGGTCCAGCTGCAGCGCCGGACGGCTGGAGTGCAAGCGGCAGAATCGACTGTCAATCAATGGTCTACCTGACACGCACACACATTAGTCCAGTCTTAGCTGCTTTACACTGGCTTCCTGTAACATTTAGAATTGACTTTAAGGTCCTTCTCCTTACATACAAAGCTCTAAATGGACAGGGACCTAGCTACATCGCCAACACTCTAATAAATTACACACCAGCAAGAACACTGCGATCATCAGCTGCTGGACTACTAGAGGCTCCCAGAAACAGTCAAAAGAGGATCGGTAATGCAGCCTTTATCAACTATGCCCCAAAACTGTGGAACAAACTACCCCAAAACATCAGCTTAAGACAGCTTAAAAATCTCTTTGCTCAGGCATTTCACTGTGGGGTAATGCAGGCAAATATCTGAAGATAGATATCTGCTACCACCTAGTGGCAAGGGGAAATATTATTATAGAAACATCAGGGATATCCTGACACAAATTGTACTTACCTGCACTATTCTTACCCTGCCTACTTTTATACACTGCCTATTAAATTCATGTCGGTTATCACACTTTTTACTTCTTACTGATGACTATTTTTAAACTGAATCATTTTAAACAATTTTTATTATTTGTATTACTGAATCAAACTACCTACTTTCATACACTTCCAATGAAATTCATATGTCGGTTCTATGATGTTGGAGTGATGCTCTGCTGTGAGGAGAAGATGACTTTTGACCTAAATCTAGCAAAGTTGTTTACCATTCCAGTTAGGTACATCGTGAACCTCACCGCCTAGCCAAGGTTGATTCTCCTAACTGGGCCATTTTCATCTGATTGAACAATCTTATCACACTTTTTACTGTAACCTTGCTATTTATATTTTAAATTTGTATGCTCGCTTATGCCTGTATTTTTTTACTGTTGTATGTCCGTTCTATTTTATAATTTTTAGACTATTTTTATTTGTATTTCAGGAACGAGACACACCTGAGAGGGAAAACTGAACTAACACATGGGTACAGGAAAACACAAGGCCAAACACACACTGGGGAATAAACTAGACTAGAATAAAAAAAATACAATTACTGAGAGAACACTAGACTGATCATAACTACAACACAGAAAACAGATACACAGACAGCAGATTACTGATGGTATTCAGGAGATCAAAACATAAAGAAAAACAGAGATGCACACAGTGCAGCACCAACAGAATTTGGCCACAGGGTGGCAGTAGATTGACATGACTGTTCACCAAGTTCCAGAGTGGAGGAAGATTGTTCATGGGTGGAGGTGGGAAGGAGGGAGCAGCTGCAGGCGAAGCCTGGCCAGGAAATGAAGAACCCTTACTTGAAGAACTTGAACTTGAACTTGAACCTTACAGTATGAGTGCAGTATAGAAGCTACTGATATTTTGTGTACTATGGATGTTTCTAGTTTATATCCTAGCATCCCACATATTGATGGGTTAAGTGCATCTAGATATTATTTGGATCAGAGAATAGAGCTACATCCCTCTACTGAGGCATTAATATCATTGACTCAGGAAGTCCTTAATAAGAATTATTTTTGTTTTCAGTATCAATATTATTTACAGAAAAGAGGCCTAGCTATGGGCAGCCCAGTAGCGGTTAATATGGCCAACTGTTTTATGTCGAAGTTTGAGTCTGAATGTATTTTTTATAATAATCCATAATGTTGGACAGATTAAAGCCTATTGGAGGCATATTGATGATTTGTTTTTTGTATGGTCAGGCACTAAAGAGGCTCTGGAAGAATTCCACTTGTTTCTCAACTCTCAGAGAGAGACTATTAAGTTTACTATGAATTATGATTCACATTCCATAGCATTCCTCTATGTATTGGTGAAAAAGAGAGACAATATTGTCCATACCGAAGTTTTCAAAAAAGAGACTGATCGAAATTCGTTTCTCCATTATAGCAGTTATCACCCGCCAGAGCTCAAGAGGAGCCTTCCTTTTAGTCAGATTTTGAGATATAAACGTATTTGTAAAACTAAACAGATAAACAGACAATCCCTTTTTACACATAAAGACAAAGTAAAAAGCAACTCAGTAACATTGGTGTCCACCTTCAGCCCTATTTCTAGAGATATGCGTGATATTGTGAACAAATACTGGTACATTTTAAAGTCAGATCCTAAGATCGGAGGTGTGTCCCAGGAACCACCCAAATACTTCTACAAACGGCAACCTAACTTAAGGGACCAGTTAGTTAAAACAGATTTTCCCAAAAAATTGACCCATTTTATGGCTAATATTCCAAATGGCAATTTTCCATGTTTGTCTTGTACCCAATGTCATGGCATGATTAAAGAGACATTTTATTTACAACCAAGTACAGGTAGGAGTATCGCTGTTAGAGGCCGGATCACCTGTAATTCTGATTTTGTGGTTTACTTGCTTAAATGTCCTTGCAACCTTTACGACGTTTTAAAAATCAAATTTCTGAGCACAAATATTCTATAAGAAGAAATGACGAGAAGTCTTCAGTTGCAAGGCACTTTAATAAGTTAGGACATGATATTTCTGGCTTAAAATACATGGGTATAGAGCAAGTCTTGAGACCACCAAGAGGCGGTGACAGAGACAGGCTCTTGCTACAAAGGGAAAGCTTTTATATTCACTTTCTGGATTGTTTAGAGCCTAGAGGCCTCAATGAGGACAATTTCTTGACCTGTTTCATTTGATTATTTCATTTCATTCGATTGTTTATTAATAATTTTTATTTTCATTTATCATTCTTTATATTTATAATTGAAAGATGGCTTATATGGGTCATGAGTTTGTGTTTATATTTCAGTAGTTTAAGATGTAGGCCTACTCTGTATAATATATATAGATATATCTCTTTGTGATTTCCATGCTTCTTTTTGATATACATGCTTCTTTTCGATTTACATACTTCTGAAAAGGTCGTGCTTGTAAGTGGTATTTTGTACTCTTTTGCAGATCTCTTGTTGGAATGTGTTGTCACTTCCTATGTGGTCACTTCCTGTTTGACTTGTATAAACTTGGGTCACTTACCCTTCATGCTTCATGCAAGCCATTCTGAAGAAGGTGTGTTCACACCGAAACGTCATGATATGATTTATTTCAGGCTGCCAATAAATCTGAAAAACCTGGAGTGCGTGCCTGGACATTGTTTCCCTATTTTTATCTATGATATCATAGGTTACAGCACCCAGTGTCAAGTCTAGTGAGGTGAGCGCGTTCTACTACTTTTTTCATATATATGAAACAGTACATTACGTCATAAATCATGGGATAACCATCCACCATTTTACCTGGGTCTCTATGGGATAACCATCCACCATTTTACCTGGCTCTCTATGGGATAACCATCCACCATTTTACCTGGATCTCTATGGGATAACCATCCACCATTTACCTGGGTATTGTTTACATTAATCACCAGCCTGATATTGCTTAAAATATGTAAAGTGGGTGGGTGTCTTAGTCCAGTGGTGAGAGCTGTGTTTGTGTCAGGGTGGGTGAGTGTCTTAGTCTAGTGGTGAGAGCAGCTGTGTTTGTATCAGGGTGGGTGAGTGTCTTAGTCTAGTGGTGAGAGCTGTGTTTGTATCTGGGTGGGTGAGTGTCTTAGTCTAGTGGTGAGAGCAGCTGTGTTTGTATCAGGGTGGGTGTCTTAGTCTAGGGGTGAGAGCTGTGTTTGTATCAGGGTGGGTGAGTGTCTTAGTCTAGTGGTGAGAGCTGTGTTTGTATCAGGGTGGGTGTCTTAGTCTAGGGGTGAGAGCTGTGTTTGTATCAGGGTGGGTGAGTGTCTTAGTCTAGTGGTGAGAGCTGTGTTTGTATCAGGGTGGGTGTGTGTCTTAGTCTAGGGGTGAGAGCTGTGTTTGTATCAGGGTGAATGAGTGTCTTAGTCTAGTGGTGAGAGCTGTGTTTGTATCAGGGTGGGTGTGTGTCTTAGTCTAGGGGTGAGAGCTGTGTTTGTATCAGGGTGGATGCGTGTCTTAGTCTAGTGGTGAGAGCTGTGTTTGTATCAGGGTGGGTGTGTGTCTTAGTCTAGTGGTGAGATCTGTGTTTGTATCAGGGTGGGTGAGTGTCTCTCTCCCTCCCCCCTTTATCTCTCTCCCTCGCCATCCTATCTCTCCCTCCCCCTTTCTCTCTCTCCCTCTCCATCCTATCTCTCTCTCCCTCTCCCCCTTCTCTCTCTCCCTCCCCCTTTCCGTCTCTCTCCATCCTCTCTCTCTGTCCTCTCCCCCCTCTCTCTCCCCCTGTCTCTCCATCCTCTCTCTCCTCCCCCCATCCGCTCTCTCTCTTTTTTCTCCTCGGACCAAATGAAGGAAATCCGTGTTAGCCTCAGAGAACTTTAATCCCTACATCCTCTTTTTAATTCCTGTTTTCCTCTTCTACTACGCCGTCACGTGACGCCACAGAGCAGTGCAGCCCCTCGTCAATAACAGACTCCTGAGTAACCACATCTAGTAGTGCAGCCCCTTGTCAATAACAGACTCCTGAGTAACCACATCTAGTAGTGCAGAATTGGCACAGCGGGTAATTGGGATGGGAGAAAAATAGAAAAAGAGGAGAAAAATTGGATAAAAAAATTAAATAAATAGGCAATACAATTTGAATATAATATGAAAAATATGAGAAACAATACAATTAACGCTGTAAAAATAAATAGTGTAAACAAAGGTGCAGATGAGGGTCTGTATGCCCCATCGGTTATATTGTATGTTACAATAAATATAGGCAATAAAGAATTAGAATCTAAATATATACTAAGAGTAAAAATAAACAGTATACACAAGGTGCAGTATACACAAGGTACCTTAACTAGCATGATATACGTCATACATTGTAGACCGTTTAATCCGATTCATGTCTTCTAATTATTGTATGTTAATTATGTTGTAATTATCCTGTGTGTGTGTGTGTGTGTTAAACAGAGGGCCGATGACGATGTTGTAATTATCCTGTGTGTGTGTGTATTAAACAAAGGGCCAATGACGATGTTGTAATTATCCTGTGTGTGTGTTAAACAGAGGGCCGATGACGAGGCTGTGTTAGACAGAGGAGGCACCAGCGGCAACAAGGGAACCAACTTTGGTGAAGAAGATGTGGAAGGTTGGTACACAGACACATAATGTACTGTAACCAGTGTTGTAGTCCAGTCTGGTACACAGACACGTAATGTACAGTCTATGTCTAGTAACCAGTGTTGTAGTCCAGTCTGGTACACAGACACGTAATGGAGTTAATAACAATCTGTATAGTCAAAGCCAGTGTTTCCCCTAGGATTTTTTTCAGGGGGGGTGGTAGGCCCCCCGAAACTACTAGTGTTGTCGCGGGGCGCGCGTGTCACGGATACGTGGTGTCAACAGTGTCTTCATAGAGGCGGTTGTTAGTATCGGTGCATTTCTCTACACTGAGCTGAAATGAAACGATTGCACATAAATTAGGTTTATTAAAACACATAAATTAACTTATTTACAATTATACATACAGTAGTGACAACACACATATGAACTATTTACAATACAGGGAGGCACATACAACACTCATAACAATTTACAACCAGTGTCAGAGCGAGCGCACTCAAGTTGTTCTGAAATTCTGAGGGCTCAGAGTGCACTGCACACTGGACGCTCTGACCAAAGAGTCAGTTTATCAGAGTGGAGCAGATTTTCAGAGTGAATTTATTAACTCACATTAACTAGGGTCCTATGAATTCCGTTTAATCTTTTCCTGTTTTCGGATTCCTCAGTTTTTGTATTTTCCTGTTTTCGGATTTCTCTGATTTTATATTTTTTCCTTTGGATTTAACAAAAAAAAAACAATACAAAATGTTTTTAACTAACTTTAATAATGCCAGTGTTGTTCAGTGCCAGTTCAGTTATGAGGTTTCTTTTTTTCAATTCAGTTCAATGCAGTTCAACTGCCAGTGCAGTGCAATAACTAAATAATAATTAAATAGTTAAATAATACAAAATAATAATTTGTTTAAAAGAAATCAGATTTTTTTTTTTAAATGTCATTTATTTCAAAGAGATGTCCTTTAAAGGTCCATGCTTCTCCCCATCTCTGTCTGACATCACCATTGTGATACATGATGGTTAGGCCTTTGTGTTTTCTCTTTTGTCGGTCAGCAGCGTTTTGTACTTGCTGAAGCTTCTCTCTCACTGTATAATAATTTTAAAAGTTTAAATATCAACATTATCTGGCCATCCTCAGTAAATATCAAACTTTCCAAAGACCAGAGTTGGGACGGGCACGCGCGCACACACACACACACACACACACACACACACACACACACACACACACACACACACACACACACACACACACACACACACACACACACACACACACAGAAATGGAGAATGGCTTACTGTATATGAACTATCCAGTTCATATATCAACTTATATCAACTATCTAGTTAGTTTTTATATAATTTAGCTAGCTCTCCAACGGTACTGTGATTAAAGCAAGGGGAGGGGAAACACTGAAAGCCATGTCTCCAAGATGTTAGATTTCGATCAATCAGCCAGTATCACCTCTTCATCTGTTGGCTTGTGTCACTTATCACCTCTGTATCCGCTGACTCTGCGTTGTGTTTTATCTCTCCAACGTCTTCTCGTACTGGCTGTACAATCTTTGTCATTCCCCTTTAATGCAATCCGTAATCATAATAATTCACCACCTTCGTAAGAATTTGACACTTGACAGCGTAATACCTTTCTTGGAAAACGTTGTTTATTCCATAAACAAAGCCTCGTAATCAGATGGAAACCAATTCTGTATTGTCCTTGAAAAGTCTTTGGAAGAAAACTAAATTCATTATTCTAATGATCTCTCCTTTCACCCCGCTCGGTGGTCGTCGCGGCCTAGCTGTTATCCAAAAGCCTTCATGGTTGTCGTGCCACGTCAGTCCGTCCCCCCCCCCCTTGCAAGGGGAGGAGGGAGCCGTTTTAAAGTCTCTGATCAACGTCCGCTCGCGTCAGCTTCGTATCTAGATCTAACTCATACGCGGAAGAACACTCACATTATAATAATCATCATCATTCATCAATGACAGGCCCCGCCCCTCTTCTGGTTGTCATGTGACACGCTGTCATGGCAACTGCTTTCAACCTTTAACAGACATTAAACTGCCGTTTCTAATGATGGCAAACTCTCTCTGACCGTTCCTGCACTGTTCTCTGTCCTTATCAGTTGTTATGTGCTGATGGAATTAGGGATGCCCCGATCACGTTTTTTGCCACCGATCGTCTTGAGCCATATCGGTCGATACCGATCCGATACCGATCGTTTTTAATAAAAATTTATTTTTACAAATTATTTTATATAAATTATTATTTTTATAAAATATATATATTATATAATTAGACTTGTACTTGTATTATCTGCGAGACATCGCCACCACGCAACAAGTCAAAATGCTCTCTATCTGCAAACAGCTCCACTGTCTGTGTGTACTCGAGTAGCCTCCAGCTACGGCCAGGATTCTCCGGCGCTGCAACTGGACCCTAGTATACATAAATCACATTCAGCAAGCCCTCAGCTCGAATACGCATCGAATCAATGTTATAAGACATTGATATCAGGAGCTATCTGTAGCTACTGCTAGCCGGCTAGATAACGTTAAGACAACGCCTCAGTGAACTATTTAGTTTAGAGCTAACGTGAGCTAACGTGAGCTACCGAGTCAACGGAGGTAACTTATCATGCACTCGACTATTGCTGGAGCATTTGTTGATATCAGCAGCTATCAGTAGCTAGCCAGCTAGATAACGTTAGACAATGCCTCATGTAGTCACTGGGTCATTTAGTTTAAACAGTAACGTTAGGTAGGTAGCCAACGTTAGCTCACGTCGCATGCCATGCACCAGACTATAGCACACTGCGAGGCTCTTGTTTACATGAGTGCGGGAGGGGCTGGGGAGGAGGAGGCGCCGTACGCTGCAAGCAGCTCTGTGTCTGAGAGAGAAGTCAGCAGTGACTGTGAGATCTCCGCTAAGAATTGGATCATGTTTTTCGATCGGTTTTGACGATCGCGAAAATAAAGCATTATCACCGATCGCATATTTATACTGATTATCAGCCGATAACGATCAGTGGCCGATCGATCGGGGCATCCCTAGATGGAATGCAGACACCCTGCTCGCTGCTACAACACTGACTGCTCCCTGCTCTGTTTTCACCCAGCTGATAACGGCCCTCTATCCAGTTTGGCTGGAGACAGACATACATGCTGAAAATGATGATAATGGTAGTATCCTCTTAAAACTCATCTCTATATCGGTTATACACCAAATGCAAATCATCGATTTCCTTCAAAGAGGAGTTAATAACAATCTGTATAGTCAAAGCCATGTCTCCAAGAGGAGATAATAACAATCTGTATAGTCAAAGCTATGTCTTCCTATGAGTTAACTGTAGGAAGAAGATGTCTTTTGAGTGGAGGGGACCTTTTACAAAACAGAATACGAGGAGGGCTTGAGCGGGTGAAAGAAAGACCAACAGCGCACCACCTACGCCATCCTTAGAAAGACACCTTTTTCACATGTATTTCCCAGGAGGTGCGAGCAGAGCGGGAGGCAGAGTCTGTGGGCGAGAGCTGCCTCTCCGCATCAGTTATCTGGTAACCGTTGATAACGAGGACACATACTGTAGAGCAGAGATTACATGCAGTTATCAGCGGATGTAGTGAACTAGACAACTTTTACCACATTACAGTTGTCTACATATTTTTTTTATTTATTTATATATATATATATAATTTTATTTTTGGGCTCATTTGAGGACATGATGTTTTACCCCCCCCCCCCCCCCCCCCCCCCCCCCCCCCCGCACACACACACCAGATGCAGCTGGGGATTAGCAGAGAGGGAGCCTGTATCTTACTTCTATGACAGATGTTATTCACAGAAAAAACACACATCTCAAAAGCTTTACTTTTAGCCAAAAAAAATGTGCTGTACTGTGTACCTTTTATTTATTTAATTTGAGATAACACTACACTAGAAAGGGTTGAACACATGGCATTTGGTTAGTGGCAGACAGTAGTGTGTAATGTGCAGAGCAGACTATAGGAATCTGTTTTGACAGATACTAAAGAGGATCTGGATTAATGCTACATAATTATAGTGTAATATGTGTAAATTACTCTAAATTAACTTAACTTAGTACAGATTTATATGTACAATGTCAAAACTAAGCAGGCTATTCTTGATCCACTGATGGAACAAACTTCCCACCACAGTCAGGACAACTGAAACCCGCCCTATTATTTTGCATTTCGCTACTAAGTAATCTACCTTGCCTATATTACTACATGCTATGCTAATATGTCTATACTACTAGCTACTATGCTAGTAGCTTGACACCATGACAGTGACAGTACTATGACAGTCCGGAGGTCTAACCTTAAGCTCAGGGGGGGGGGGGGGGGGGGGGGGGGGGGAGGGCGTGCCTTTGCTGTTGCAGCCCCTGAACTGTGGAACAGCATCCCCACCTCCATTAGGCTTGCCCCCTCGATAGATTGGCTCGAAACCCACTTCTACCTACTAGCCTTTCCCGTTCACTGACCATGCCCTGTTTTCCTGTGTGCTTGCCTGTGTGCCCTCCCGTAAAACGGAGTTGTGATTATTGTCTATATGTATCTACCGTATGTATCTACCCTCTGTACAGCACTTTGGTTGACACGTGTCATGTTAAATGTGCTATATAAATAAATCTGATTGATTGATGCTAATATGTCTATACTACTACACTAATATGTCTATACTACTAGCTACTATGCTAATATTGATTGATTGAAAACTTTATTAACAGATTGCAGAATGTGTACAATACAGTACGGCTCAATACAAACAACTGCTAAGAGGATGCAGACCAGAAAAATACTTTCGTCTTGTTTATATCAGGGTCCTCCATTTTCAATTCATCAAGACTAAATGTCATACATGACATACATGTCTACTACTACCTACTGGCTACTATACTATGTCTATACTACTACCTACTATGCTAATATGTCTATACTACTACCTACTATGCTAATATGTCTATACTACTAGCTACTATGTCTATACTACTAACTAATATGCTAGTATATCTATACTACTACCCAGTGGCGGACTGGGACACAAATTCAGCCCGGGACATTCAGACACACCAGCCCACACACCGGCCCACGCACCGGCCCCGAAACCGGCCCACACAACGGCCGTTATGAAACACTTGTCCAGTATTAAACAACCCAAGGCTGTGGCTAAGGAGTCAACATCAGGGAGACCAAATCTACACACCGCCCCTAGATGTGCACTCATGCACAGTGCACACACACACACACACAGACACACACATACATATACCGTTACTTCCTGTCATTGGCATATTTTTTTTTTTTTACTAACATCTTAGTGCCTCATTAGCCTAGGGATTAAGGATACATGAAGTATTAACTACACCATAATAATATTGAGGTTTTGATCCATAGAAAGTAGGGATGTCCGATATTATCGGCCTACCGATATTATCGGCCGATATCGGCATTAAAATGTGATATCGGAAAATATCAGTATCGGTTTTAAAAAAATTATATTTTTTTTACATTTCTATAACCTTTATTTACCCAGGCAAGCAAGTAAGAACAAATTCTGATTTTATTTATTGTCAAAAGTATGCATAATGTTGTGTTAATTCCACAACAAGAGATATGTAATGTTAATTACCTGAAATTATTCCATTTTTTGGGGCGGGAAACCCTGCATATATCGGTATCGGTTGATATCGGTTGATATCGGTATCGGAAATTAAGAGTTGGACAATATCGGTATATCGTTATCGGTAAATAGATGAGGTCTGTGCTACACAATTTCAGTTAGATTGGATTTATTGTCCTTTAATTTGGCACTCATGACATAAGTTGCTTGCCGTTTAATCAACATCGAAAGACCCCCCACTTCCTCCCAGACACCCATTCCAAGAGCCTGTTTTCT